>NC_090652.1:48900809-49148697 GCF_040937935.1 Hyperolius riggenbachi | reverse complement strand
TAAAAAAAATAAATCAAAACTGAGGTTTACAGTGCCACAGCTATTGTACAGTGTTTTTTGCAGTGATCAGAAAAAAAATTCTGTCACTGCGGTGGGGCGGGCTGAACGCAAGTGCAGGCGAACGATCAGGCCTGATCGGGCAAACACTGCGTTTTTTTTTGTGGATCCTAGTGACCCTAATAGATCTGACTGCGATCAGTAATGATCACTTACAGATACTATATAGTACCAATGTTGATTAGCGACAGTGATGACGCTAATTAGTGACTGTGGTGCAGTGGGCTGAGCACTAACTGACACTTACAAAGGGGCCTAGCTAACTGGCCTAACTGCTAACACTAGTGATACTAAAAAAGTGACAGTTTTCACTGTTTTTAGATCACTTGGATAGTGACAGGGGGGTGGTGGCGAGTGGGGAATCGGAGGCAATCAGAAACAATCACAGGACAATCAAAGGCAATCACAGGGCAATCGCAGGCCAATCACAGGGCACTCAATTCCCGGGACAATCAAAGTCAATCACAGGGCAATCAAACCAATCACGACACAATCAAAGCCGATCACAGGCCAATCAAAGCAAATCACAGGCCAATCACAGGCCAATCACAGGGCAATCAAACCAATCACGACACAATCAAAGCCGATCACAGGCCAATCACAGGGCAATCACAGGGCAATCAAAGCCGATCACGGGACAATCAAAGCCGATCACGGGACAATCAAAGCCGATCACGGGACAATCAAAGACGATCACAGGCCAATCAAAGGGCAATCACGGGACAATCAAAAAAATCACGGGACAATCAAATACAATTACAGCACAATGAAATTGAATGTCAGCACAATGAAATTGAATGTCAGCACAATCAAATACAATTGCAGCACAATCAAATACAATGCACTGGGAAGGTGATTGGGGGGGGGGGCTGAGGGCGATCTAAGGGTGTGGGGGGTTGATTAGGTGCCCGCACGGGGCAGACTGGGTCCTGATCTGGTGGGTGGCAGACACAGGGGGTGACGATAGGAGATCAGTGAGGGATTACAGGGAGAATAGATGTAAACAATGCACTGGGGAGGTTATCAGGAGGGGGGGGTCTGAGGGCAATCTGAGGGTCTGGGTGGGTGATCAGGTGCCCCCAAGGGACAGTTTAGGGTCTGCGCTGATGGGTGGTGGTGACAAGGGGTGATAGACAGGTGATAGATGGGTGATAGACAGGTGATCAGTGGGTAAGGCAGCTATATAGCTGTATACACTATACAGGGGGGTGGTCTGGGAGGGGGGTCTGGGGGGGATCTGAGGGTAGGGGGGGTGATCAGGGGACCCTAGGGGGCAGTTAGGGACCTAACCTAGGGGATAGCGTCCCTAGATAGTGACAGGGAGTGATTGATGGGTTTTATGGGGGTGCTTGGGTGCAAAATGTGGTGTGCTGGAGTGAGCAGGGGGGTTCTGAGGGCTGGGGTGGGCGATCGGGTGGTCTGTGTGGGTAAAAACGGGTGTTGATATGCTCACAGTAAGGGCTGCCGTCCTCTCTGATGGTCGCACGACGAGTGACCATCAGCGGAGGAGGCAGCCAGTATAATACACTTTGTTACAATAACAAAGTGTATTATACTCCTCTGATTGGCCGGATCGCCGCATTTGAAACCCGCCGGCGCTGCTAATTGGCCGGCGGGTTTCCGTGCAGAGTGGGCGGAGCCTATTGCCGGCGGCGATCGCGTCATTGATGACGCGATCGCCGCACAGCCACCGCTGATGCCGCCCCCGCCGATGGGCGTATTGCGGTCGTTTGGGCCCGGACTTTGCCGCCGCCCATCGGCTGGGGGCGGTCGTTAAGTGGTTAAAACAGTTCAGTCCCTAAGGTAACTATTTATGTATTTTTTTAAGTTTTTTGTGTTGTTTTTCTTTAACCACTTAAAGAAAACCTGAACTGAAAATTAAAAGTCAAAATAACAATACACAGGTCATACTTACCTCCTGTGTAGTCTACTCCTCAATCTCTTTCTCCTCTCCTGTGCACTGTTTGTCCACTGTGATCAATGGAATTCTCCGTCCTCTATTTTGAAAATGGCCATTACCCCATAACAGCTTTCTAGTCGGCACACTGTTAAACTGTAACATCACCCACTTGAGCCATAGGGAAACATGGACAGATCAGTTCTCCTCTCAGCTGAAACTGACAGCAACTGATATATAACTGACAGCAACTGCTATATTTCAGTTCTGACAAAATGTTGTCAGAACTGGAAGGGATCATTGTCAGAAGAAAATGGTGAGCTTCTGAGAGGAACTGATGGCAAGGTAACTATGTAATGTTCATTTGAAGTTACCTCATGTGTTTATTTTAAATAATTTTACTCAGTACAGGTTCACTTTAAGCCTATCTGTACAAACATGCCCGTCCAGATAGGCTGCTCGCACTCCCGCGGGCCGCGCGCGCTCCCGCCGCCAGCCGTTAGTCCAGCTATCAATGAATGGGATTATAGATCCCATTCATTGATCAAAGCCCCCACAGAAAAACCAACAGCCTCTTATCAGAGGCTGCGGTTTTTCTGAGTTACAAAAAGTTTCCCGTCCTCCTGAAGCTTCCTAGAAGCGTACGATCACACTTCCAGGACTTTTTGACTGTGGCCATCTTGTGGCCAAATAGAAAAACTACACCCACATCCATTTTTTTTAAATAAATACATTTTTTTTTACATTTAAAATTAGCTGTTTAACTCCCACACCAAAAATTATCCAAATAAAATTTTTAATAAACAAAACAAAACAAAAAATTTACAACAAAAAAAAAAACATAAATAGTTACCTAATGTAACGATCGGTGAAGCACAGAGAGGATCTGATTACCAGTGATCTGCAGAATCACTAGGAATACAGATGTATACCAGATTATACGTGATCTGCAGTATCACTGATAATCCAATATACTAGCTAACCTCTGTTCACCTGAGTAGAGTGTAGTGTTTGGTGTAACAGTAACACTTTGAGGACTAGGCCTCAGTGCAGCAAGGAGTACTGCACAGATTCCTTCCGCAGACCTGAGCTCTCCAAGACGGGAGGAGTCAGACTGACAGTAGGAAGGACAGACTGAAAGTAACTTTCAGGAGGAAGGATCACTAACAGAGCGAGGAACCGCCTCTAACAGTAAGGTCGGTTCTCGAGGTCAGACAAGCCAGGTCGTACACACACGGACAGATAAAGTACAAGATCAGAAGGCAAAGGCGGAGTCAAAGTACAAGCAGGGTTCAGCAACGGGGTATCAGAAATATCGGGGTACAAAATCAGGAGGCAGAAGCAGAGTCAAGGAACGAGCCGGGGTTCGGCAACAGAGAATCAGAAATATCGAGGTGCAAGATCAGAGTTCAGGAGGATAGTCAAGGCAGGCAAAAGTCATAACAGATAATCACAATCAAACTAGTACTTTAGCTATCAACAGAATCTAGCTAAGTGTAGGATTACAGCTCCAGCTGGTCCCGGCACACTTGCGGATCTGACTACGGATCTGGGTGCTCCCACATATGTGATCGCACGCCAGACAAAGAGCAAGTGAACAACCAGCAGTATATATACTCTAGGACCTTTCCAGGACCTCCCTAATTGCTGGTCCAATGAGAGCAGTGGAATTTGTCAGCTGACCCAGCTGGTCAGCCGACTCCCTTCTAACTGCTATTTAAACTCTGCCTCTGTGCTCGCGCGCGTGTAAGTCTGAATCTTGGTGGACTATCAGTCCCAGCCACACCAGTACTGTCATGCAATGTATCTAGTGCGGGGGCCGCCTCTGATGCGGATTCCGCCGTTACCAATGCGGATTCCGCTGCACTGCCTATGCGGCATGCGGCGTTTTTTCCGCGTTGTGACGCCATGCTGGACGTTGAAACGGCCGCCTCACCTCGAGAGACAGCGGCCTTTCCGCGTTTCCTTATAGTACCCCCCCCCCCCCCCCCCCGAGGAGTGGACTCCGGACAACTCCCACCAGGTTTCTCGGGGTGTAAGGCATGAAACTCCCTCACCAACTCATCCGCATGCATACGATTCCCAGGTACCCATTGCCTCTCCTCGATGCCATACCCTTTCCAATGTACGAGGTACTGTACCGAGTTTTGTACCTTGCGAGCATCTAATATTTTTTCCACTTCATATTTGGGTTGGGTATCTACCAACACGGGAGGAGGAGGAGTAGGACCCACCTGGACTGCAGGTTTAAGAAGGGACACGTGGAAGGACTTCACCCCCCGCATGCTGGTGGGAAGGTCAATGGTATACGTAACATTGTTAATCTTTTTGGTCACGGAAAATGGGCCCACAAACCTGGGACCCAGTTTGGCAGATGGCTGCTTCAGGGTCAAGTGACGTGTGGACACCCAGACTAGATCCCCTGGCTGAAACTTCCATTCCACGGACCGTCTCTTATCTGCTTGACCCTTCTGACTCTGGAACGCCTTCTGCAAATTCCCCTTAACAATTCCCCAATTGTCCCTGAGTGACCTCTGCCAATCCTCAAGTGCAGGAAATGGGGACGAGACAACTGGAAAAGGGGAGAATTTGGGTGACCTCCCTGTTACAATCTGGAATGGGGAAAACCCAGACGAGGAATTCTTTAAATTATTTTGGGCGAATTCCGCGAAGGGCAAAAATTTCACCCAGTCACTTTGTGCCTCCGCAACGTAACATCTCAGGAATTGCTCCAGAGATTGGTTAATGCGTTCTGTCTGCCTATTCGTCTGTGGGTGGTAGCCTGACGAGAACGACAATTTCATGCCCATTTGGTGACAAAATGCCCTCCAGAATCCAGACACAAACTGGACTCCCCTATCAGACACAATGTCTTCCGGAATGCCATGCAGCCGGAAGACGTGAATGATAAACAATTCGGCCAATTCTTGAGCCGAGGGGAGTCCTTTCAGGGGCACAAAATGGGCCATCTTGCTAAACCGGTCGACTACCACCCAAATAACAGACATGCCTTCAGACCTGGGCAATTCCCCCACAAAATCCATGGACAGGTGGGTCCATGGCTCACTCGGGGTGGGCAAAGGCTGCAACCTTCCTACGGGTGCCAGCCGGGAGGGTTTACTCCTGGCACATACCGCACATTTCTTAACAAACTCCTTGCAATCTGTTGCCAAGGAAGGCCACCAAGCACACCTGGTAATCAGATCCTGCGTTCTGGCCGCTCCAGGATGACCAGCATTCTTGTGGGTGTGAAAGAGTTGCAGAACTTGTAACTGGAATGGCAGTGGGATAAACAAGACCCCTTCGGGTTTCCCCTCAGGAACATCCCGCTGAAAGGGACCCAAAATCTCTGTCCAATCCTCCCAAGTCTCCGTGGCGGCTAACACCAGTTTCTGCGGGATGATGGATTCAGGAGCGGGGGGCTGTGCTGTCTCAGGTTCAAAACACCTGGAGAGGGCATCTGCTTTGACGTTTTTGCTGCCTGGAGTGTACGTGATTATGAACCTGAACCTCGTAAAAAATAAGGACCACCGGGCCTGACGGGGACCCAGCCTCTTAGCCCCCTCGATGTATTCCAAGTTCTTGTGGTCAGTGTAAACAGTGATCGTGTGCTCTGCCCCCTCTAACCAGTGGCGCCACTCCTCAAATGCCAACTTAATAGCCAAAAGTTCCCGGTTGCCTATATCATAATTTTTTTCTGCAGGTGAAAACCTGCGGGAAAAATAAGCACATGGGTGTAATCTGCCCTGCATCCCAGACCGTTGAGACAGCACCGCCCCCACCCCAACTTCTGAGGCATCAACCTCCACAATGAAGGGAAAGGACGTGTCAACATGCCTCAAAATTGGTGCTGAGCAAAATAATTTTTTCAATAGAGCAAATGCCGCCACGGCTTCAGGAGACCAGTGGTTGGTATCCGCCCCTTTTTTCGTGAGACTGGTAAGGGGGGCAACTAAAGCGGAGTATCCCTTAATGAACCTCCTGTAATAGTTCGCGAACCCTAAAAATCTCTGCAGGGCCTTCAACCCCACTGGCTGTGGCCACTCCAACATGGCTGTGACCTTGGCACTATCCATTGAGAGGCCCGAGGTGGAAATTACGTATCCCAGAAACGTGACCGTGGTCACTTCAAATATACACTTTTCCACCTTAGCGTAGAGCCTATTCTGTCTTAATTTGTTTAGGACAAATTTCACGTGGACCCTGTGTTCGGAGAGGTTATTGGAGTAAATGAGTATATCATCGAGGTATACCAGTACGAATTTACCCAATACCTCCCGGAATACCTCATTGATTAGTTCCTGGAAGACGGCTGGCGCATTGCACAACCCGAAGGGCATCACTAAGTACTCGTAATGCCCGTCGGGTGTGTTAAAGGCCGTCTTCCATTCATCGCCCCTTCTAATGCGGATTAGGTTGTATGCCCCCCTCAGATCTAACTTAGAAAAGATCTTAGCAGTAGTGACCTGCGTGAATAAGTCGTCTATCAATGGTAACGGATAGCGATTCTTCACCGTGATTTTATTGAGACCTCGGTAATCGATACAAGGTCGAAGACCCCCGTCTTTCTTCTTAACGAAAAAGAAACCGGCCCCAGCAGGTGACCGAGAGGGCCGAATAAACCCCTTGGCCAAGTTGTCACGAATGTATTCCTGCATAGCCAACTTCTCGGGACCGGACAAGTTATACAGGTGACCCCTAGGGGGCATACAACCAGTACGGAGATCAATGGGGCAATCGAACGGGCGATGAGGAGGTAATTGATCAGCAGACTTGGGACAAAAAACATCAGAAAAATCGGAATATACCTCGGGAACACCCTCCACGTAAACCTTGGTCTGACCCAATGTCACCTTCCCCAGACACTGCTGATGACAATGATCGGACCATCTGGTTACCTGGCCCGTAGCCCAGTCGATTTGTGGAGAGTGGGCTTGTAACCAAGGCATGCCTAGGATAATAGTGGAGGTTGACATATGTAAAACGAAAAACTGTAGTTGTTCCCCATGCAGTACCCCTATCGTGACCTTCACCTGCGGAGTCTGTGACAGGGGACGATCCCATTGCAGAGGGGAATCGTCTACTGCCGTGACCTGAATGGGGGGACTTACTGGAGTGAGAGGAATACCCAACTCCTGAGCAAATTCAAGGTTCATAAAATTGGCCGCTGAGCCGGAATCAATAAAAGCCTCAGTGGCTACAGACTTATTATCCCATGTAATAGTACAGGGGAGAAGTAACTTCTTCTCTTTTTGGGGTGAGAATGATGTGCCTAGGGTGTCACCCCCCACTACTCCTAGGCAGACCCGTTTCCCGACTTGTTAGGGCAGTTTCGCACCATATGCCCTGCTTCTGCACAATACAGGCACAGTTGTTCTGTTATTCTCCGCCTACGTTCCACCTGGGTCAGTTTAGATCGACCAATTTGCATTGGTTCGGGTGGAGGTAAGGCCGGAGAGGGTGACACAGGCGGAGATGCCGTTACTGAGGGTGTAGCAGAAGGTGCCACATACGAAGTCACCCTGACCCGGTGACTGCCCCTAGTCTGCCTCTCATGACGTAGTCGACGATCGACTCGGATGGCCGATGATATGGCCTCATCGACTGTCTTGGGCTCGGGTAAGGTTAACATCAAGTCAGAGACCTCCTCCGACAACCCAGACAGAAAATAATCCATCAAAGCAAAATTGTCAAATCTGGTGGTAACAGACCACCTACGAAATTCTGCCGCGTAATCCTCGACTGACCCTCTGCCTTGCCGCAAAAGTTTGAGCTTCCGCTCAGAAGTTGCTGCAAGGTCAGGGTCGTCGTATATCACGGCCATAGCCTTAAAAAATTCCTCTACTGAGGTCAGAGCTGTATCTGTGGGAGACAGGTTGTATGCCCAGGATTGGGAATCCCCAGTTAACAGTGTTTTAATAAAAATGACCCGTTGGGTCTCAGTCCCCGAGGATCGGGGTCTCAACTCAAAGTATGACAACACTCTACTCCTGAAATTCCGGAAGTCAGACTTGTGGCCGGAAAATTTATCAGGTACAGGCATACGTATGTCATCACTAGGAGGGGATCGCACTGAATCAACTGACGTCTGGAGGGTTCGCACGGAGCCTGAAAGGGCGTCAATCAAGGCTTTGTGCTGGCCCAGTGCTTGATGGAGGCTATCCACCGAAGTGGCAAGCACACCCAGACGATCAGTGTTTGCGTCCATTTTGTATTTTGGTCTGGCGTTCTGTAACGATCGGTGAAGCACAGAGAGGATCTGATTACCAGTGATCTGCAGAATCACTGGGAATACAGATGTATACCAGATTATACGTGATCTGCAGTATCACTGATAATCCGATATACTAGCTAACCTCTGTTCACCTGAGTAGAGTGTAGTGTTTGGTGTAACAGTAACACTTTGAGGACTAGGCCTCAGTGCAGCAAGGAGTACTGCACAGATTCCTTCCGCAGACCTGAGCTCTCCAAGACGGGAGGAGTCAGACTGACAGTAGGAAGGACAGACTGAAAGTAACTTTCAGGAGGAAGGATCACTAACAGAGCGAGGAACCGCCTCTAACAGTAAGGTCGGTTCTCGAGGTCAGACAAGCCAGGTCGTACACACACGGACAGATAAAGTACAAGATCAGAAGGCAAAGGCGGAGTCAAAGTACAAGCAGGGTTCAGCAATGGGGTATCAGAAATATCGGGGTACAAAATCAGGAGGCAGAAGCACAGTCAAGGAACGAGCCGGGGTTCGGCAACAGAGTATCAGAAATATCGAGGTGCAAGATCAGAGTTCAGGAGGATAGTCAAGGCAGGCAAAAGTTATAACAGATAATCACAATCAAACTAGTACTTTAGCTATCAACAGAATCTAGCTAAGTGTAGGATTACAGCTCCAGCTGGTCCCGGCACACTTGCGGATCTGACTACGGATCTGGGTGCTCCCACATATGTGATCGCACGCCAGACAAAGAGCAAGTGAACAACCAGCAGTATATATACTCTAGGACCTTTCCAGGACCTCCCTAATTGCTGGTCCAATGAGAGCAGTGGAATTTGTCAGCTGACCCAGCTGGTCAGCCGACTCCCTTCTAACTGCTATTTAAACTCTGCCTCTGTGCTCGCGCGCGTGTAAGTCTGAATCTTGGTGGACTATCAGTCCCAGCCACACCAGTACTGTCATGCAATGTATCTAGTGCGGGGGCCGCCTCTGATGCGGATTCCGCCGTTACCAATGCGGATTCCGCCGCACTGCCTATGCGGCATGCGGCGTTTTTTCCGCGTTGTGACGCCATGCTGGACGCGGAAACGGCCGCCTCACCTCGAGAGACAGCGGCCTTTCCGCGTTTCCTTATACCTAAGGGTCTGAAATTTTCAAATATGCATGTCAAAGGAGTATATTAATATAATTTTTTAAATTATGGGCTTGTAAATAGTGATGGACGCAAATTGAAAAAATGCACCTTTATTTCCAAATAAAATATCGGCGCCATACATTGTGATAGGGACATAATTTAAATGGTGTAATAAGCAGGACAAATGGGCAAATACAATACATGGGTTTTAATTACAGTAGCATGTATTAATTTCAAACTATAATGGCCAAAAACTGGAGAAATAACATTTTTTTTTCCATTACTTTCTTAATATTCCTGTTAAAATGGATTTAGAATAAATTAATTCTTATCAAAATGTATCACATAAAGAAAGCCTAATTGGTGGCGAAAAAACAAGATATAGATCAATTCATTGTGATGAGTAGTGATAAAAATGAATGGCAGGTGAAAGTTGCTGAGATGCAAAAAATAAACAACCCTTCGGGCTTAAGTGGTTAAAATAAAAAAAAAGTAGCTAATGGGGAGTGTGGGAGGTCAGGGGTTAATTTTAAATGTAAAAATAAGGGGAAAATATGTTCTTTACTGAGCAAAAAATGTACATGTAATTTTACTTTTTGGCCACAAGATGTCCTCGTCACTCATTTTACCATGCTAATTTTAGCAAGCATAGAGGAAGTGATGCGTGGACGGGTATTGTGAATGGAGGAGCCGTCTAAATAGACAGAAGAGGTCATTCACACGGGAACTGTGTTCCCATTGATTGATCTAGCGGCTACAGAGCGGCGATAACGAGCGACAGTAATGATGGGGAATGAGGGAGGGGGGGGGGGGGGGTTGAGAGCGGGTTACGCCCCTACACAGAGTTGTGGCATTTTGCAGGGATGTAGTTAGTTGTACGTATTTTTTCTTTTATGTAGTTAGTTGTCCCTGCAGTTGGGAAGTGGTTAAATATTAAAGCGGAACTGTATCCAAGGATTGAACTTCATCCCAATTGGTAGCTGATACCCTTTCTCCCATGAGAAATCTTTACCTTTACTCAAATAGATCATCGGGGGCTGTATGGCTGATATTGTGGTGAAACCCCTCCCACAGTGTGATGTCAGCACCTAGGTCCTGACATCAGACTATGGAGTCTTGTTGCATTGTGGGAAATAACAGCTATTTGCAACTGCCAAGCAACCAGTATCTCCCTGTGTGCTTATGTTTTATCTATAAAAAAACAAAAAAAAAACAACCCTTTAGCCTATCACATTTTTAGGGTGTGTGCTTATAGATAATGGCATTTGGTGCTGTCTTGTAAAATGATTACGGGGAGGCTGATTGTGGATCAAGCAATATAAATAAATTACATGGCAAATATCAATCATGTTTATGATCTCTGTTATATTTTTTAACTTCTCACTTTGCAATGTATTGATTTATTTTTTTCTTTTCTCAAACGTTCCTCTTTAAAGAGACTCTGTAACAAATTTTTCAGCCTTAGTTGTTCTATCCTATAAGTTCCTATGCCTGTTCTAATCTGCTCTGGCTTACTGCAGTCTTTCCTAATTGCACTGTCTCTGTAATAAATCAATGTATCTTTCCTCTGTCGTGTCTGTCGGGCTAAGGCTTGATTGTGTGGAATGTGCAGGGCTGCTTGTGATTGCTAGAAGCGATACACACCCTCTGCAGGCCCCCTGCACACTCTGAATGACTCACACACTATGCTTAGCTGAGCCTATTACAAGCTGGTTAGTTTGTTTGTAAACACTGCCTAAAACTGTTAATTACAAGCCAGGATTGCAGCAGAGAGTGGCAGAAACAGCACAGAGGGGCACAGGAGAAAATAATGAATAGAATGGTATGCTTTTTAGTGTAAGAATATTAGTGTACAGATTCTCATTAACCTGCCTGGCGTTCTATTAAGATCGCCAGGGAGGCTGCGGGAGGGTTTTTTTTTAATAAAAAAAAAACTATTTCATGCAGCCAACTGAAAGTTGGCTGCATGAAAGCCCACTAGAGGGCGCTCCGGAGGCGTTCTTCGGATCGCCTCCGGCACCCAGAATAAACAAGGAAGGCCGCAATGAGCAGCCTTCCTTGTTTTGCTTACATCGTCGCCATAGCGACGAGCGGAGTGACGTCATCGACGTCAGCCGACGTCCTGACGTCAGCCGCCTCCGATCCAGCCCTTAGCGCTGGCCGGAACTTTTTGTTCCGGCTACGCTGGGCTCAGGCGGCTGGGGGGACCCTCTTTCGCCGCTGCTCGGGGCGGATCGCCGCAGAGCGGCGGCGATCAGGCAGCACACGCAGCTGGCAAAGTGCCGGCTGCGTGTGCTGCTTTTTATTTGAGCCAAATCGGCCCAGCAGGGCCTGAGCGGCAGGCTCCGGCGGTACTGGACGAGCTGAGCTCGTCCAGACCGCCCAGCAGGTTAAGGTGTCCATTTATGATAACATCTCCTGAACAACTTGATTGGTCGGTAGTACTGCTGCTCCATGGTTCGATCATTCTGTTTATGTTTTTTCCAAAATGATCCCACTGATTGGATTATGTTATTTTTTTTTTTTTTGTCCCTGTATACTACAATGTATAGGTTTTTTTTTTTTTAATGTGCTTTTACAAGCACTTTCTGAGTGATTTTTGCTTAGAAAAATGATTTTTTTTTCAGTCATGGCTATATACTCTGTAAAGTGCTGCAGAAGATGTCAGTGCTACATAAATACATCATAATAATATGGTAGGACATTAGACTATGACTATGATAGAATTAGATTGTGAGCTCCTCTAAGGACAGTTAGTAACATGACTAGTATGACTACGTACTCTGTAAAGTGCTGCAGAAGATGTCAGTGCTATATAAATACATAAAAATACATAAAAATGTGGTAGGACGTTAGGTTATGATTATGATAGGATTCAATACCATTCATGTGGGAGGCTCAGTTCACATTGCAAAGCAAATGGGCCCATTTTGCTGAATTGCAGCAGAATGGGAAAATGGACCCTGAACACACTCTATAGTCTCAAAGGACTTCTGAGTTGACCATTCTAATCTATTTTTACACACCTGGGGCTTCTTTCAGCCCCTAGAAGTGGTTTCAATCCCTCGCTGCAGCTCTGGTCCTCTTCAGTGTCCTGCTAGCCTCCCCAAAAGATCGGCAATCCACCAGTAGGTCGCCATTTCACCACATGCGTGGGCACTCACTGCACCCGCCTGCGTATGCACCTGGGTGGACGTGGAAACGCGGGCATGAGTGCCTGAGCAGATGCAGAAGAGCCGACCCGCCGGTGGGTCGCCGATCTTTTCGGGAGGCCAGCGGGACACCGAGGAGGACCGGAGCTGCAGCGAAAAATATTTGGAGCGGGCACTGAACTGTTCACACCAAACAGGCTGTTTAGTCCATGGCTCATTGTGAGCTGAGTCTCACTGAGCTCTAACAGCCTAAACCTGCCTGGCAGCTCTTTTTCAGCACAAATATGTCCTGCTGTGTTTCATAGAGCAGCTTAGAGATGTTATCAAAAAACCTTCTAAACAGTAAAAAAAAAAAAAAAAAGGACTATCGGAGTTGTAGTCTATGGAGAATACACAGATTCACTTATGTAGGATTGTATTGTTCCATGCTGTGGTCTGAAATGAGATGGACTCACCTGTAGTCAGTATGATCAGAATGGTGAGGGCTCCCATTTCTGTACAGAGGATGAATATCAGCTATGGTACCTTCTCTCTTCTCTCTCTTCTGTGCAGGGTGGAAATGTCTCACAATTTTGGCTCCTGTCTTTCTTCCTCGTTTCTCAGAGTGATGACACATAGCCTGCAGGAGGATGGAACCTGTACCCTGAGGTGGACACCTGATGTGTGGTGTGTGTGTGTATACATATATATATATATATATATATATATATATATATATATATATATATATATATATATATATATATATTTTCAGAGGCATGAGCAGCACGAACCAAATTATATGCAATGCTATACAAAGCAATGCACGCAGCACTGGAGATCCCCAGTCTCCATTAGAAATATATAAATACAGAGGGGCTGCATTACACGACAGGAAAGCAGTAACAGGGGCTCTTGTTTACCCTTTAACGCGTTTAAGCTCACCAACTGCTCCAACGTGTCCCCAATCTGGTGAGTCCTACTCTAACCATGCAAAAATGCTAGTTTTTATCAGCATTCTAGTGGGTTCCATGCCAAAAGCCCAAGGGTCAACTAAATGGGAAAAAGGAAATTAAAAACTCCTCACCTTTTTCTAGCTACTGACTGAACACTGAGCTCCGCTCATTTATATGCATATAAGCATATTCAGTGCTGCCCATAATTATTCATACGCCTGGCAAATTTTGACTTCAAGTTACTTATAAACTTGAACAAGAGGTTACAGAGGCTCGGGAGGGGGGACACCACATCATTTTTTATTTTTAAATTTGCTATCAACTTTTTTTTTTGGGCTGGGATAGCCAGAATGTGGAGCCCCGGCCGACTGGGGCTTCGCACCCTGAGCTATACCAGCCCGCATGGTCCATGGTATGGGGGGGCTCTGGGGGGGAGGGGCGGCCAAGCCTCCCCCCTCCCCCCGGAGCCCTTGTCCAATCCATGGACAAGGGGCTCTTCCCCACCTCCAGTGCCCCAGGAGGAGGTGGGGGCGACGACTTCCTGTGGGGGGGGGGGGGGGGGCGTTCATGGTGCCATCTTCTTCCCAGGAGAAATGAGTATAGGGGTACAAAGTACCCCTTACCCATTTCCACAAAGGTTTCTTTTTGTATTGAATCGAATGAATCAGAGCCTATTCATTCGATTCAATACAAAAAGAACCGGCTCATTGATGAGCCGGTTACTATACCTTAGGATGCGTCCTGTGCGGACGCATGGCACCAGCTCCTGCTGTCTCTCCCCACCTGCCTGCACCTGTCACCCTCACCTAGGGTGGCACCCGGTGCACCCATGGCTGCACCAGGTGCCAGGCTGGGTGAGGGTGACAGGTGAGGAGGCGGGGAGGACAGCGGGAGCCAATGCTATGCGTCCCTACGCAGGACGCATTGTAAGGTATAGTATTCTAATTGGCGTGGGAGATCTTCAATCAAGATAATTGAAGATCGCAAGATAAGAGGATATTGTTATTCGTTGGATCATTTCCGAGGATATATTGGCGTGGGAAGATTTTTTTAAAGGTACAGGTAAGTATTTGTGGTTAATTAAGATTATTAAAATACTTTTCTCGTGGTTGTGTTTTTATTTCGTTTAACCCTTTGTGGGAGGGGGGTGGGCATCTGGGGGTCCCCTTCTTAAAGGGGACTCCCAGATGCCACCATGAACAACCCCCCCCCCCCCCCAGGGAGTCGTCGCCCCCACCTCCTCCTTGGGCACCGGAGGTGGGGAAGAGCCCCTTGTCCATGGATTGGACAAGGGGCTCTGGGGGAAAGGGGGAGGCTTGGCTTGACTCCCTGGGGGGGAGGGTCATGGTGGCATCTGGGAGTCCCCTTTAAGAAGGGGACCCCCAGATGCCCACCCCCCCTCCCAGGAGAAATGAGTATAGGGGTACTAAGTACCCCTTACCCATTTCCACAAAGGGTTAAATGAAATAAAAACGCAACAACGAAAAAAGTCCTTTAATGTTCTAAATTAACCACAAATATTTACCTGTACCTTTAAGAGAAAAATCCCACGCCAATTAGGTCCCACGACAGTATCCTCCATCTTGCGACCTTCTAATACATCTTGATTGAAGATCTCCGCCGCCCCGACGCCACACACGCCGCCCCCGCCGCACTGCTCTCAGCTATACTAAGTATAGCTGAAAATGCGTCTATACAGACGCATTACCGCTAACTCCCGCTGTCCTTCCTGCCTCCCCCTACCTGTCACCCTCACCCATGCTGGCACCCAATGCACCCATGGCACGTGCATTGGGTGCCAGCATGGGTGAGGGTGACAGGTGGGGGGAGGCAGGGAGGGCAGCGGGAGTTAGCGGTAATGCGTCTGTATACACGCATTTTCAGCTATACTTAGTATAGCTGAGAACAAAAAGCATCTTTAAACTTTGGCTCCAAGGCTCCTCATTGGTTCCTTATCAACCAATGGGGATCCTCCTGATCCCCATTGGTCTGTTAAGGAACCAATGGGGACCATTGGAGCTAAAATTTAAAGATGCTTTTTGCTCTTAGCTATACTAAGTATAGCTGAGAGCAGTTCGGCGGGGGCGGCGTGTGTGGCGTCGGGGCGGCGGAGATCTTCAATCAACATGTATCAGAAGGTCGCAACATAGAGGATAGTGTCCGTGGGACCTAATTGACGTGGGATTTTTTTCTTAAAGGTACAGGTAAGTATTTGTAGTTAATTTAGAACATTAAAGGACTTTTCTCGTTGTTGCGTTTTTATTTCATTTAACCCTTTGTGGAAATGGGTAAGGGGTACTTTGTACCCCTATACTCATTTCTCCTGGGAGGGGGGTGGGCATCTGGGGGTCCGCTCCCAGATGCCACCATGAACCCCCCCCCCCCCCAGGGAGTCGTCGCCCCCACCTCCTCCTGGGGCACCGGAGGTGGGGAAGAGCCCCTTGTCCATGGATTGGACAAGGGCTCTGGGGGGGGAGGGGAAGGCTTGGCCACCCCTCCCCCCTCCTGGAGCCCCCCCCATACCATGGACCATGCGGGCTGGTATAGCTCAGGGTGCGAAGCCCCAGTCGGCCGGGGCTCCGCATTCTGGCTATCCTAGCCTGCATGGGAGACAAGGGGTTACAGAGGCTCGGGAGGGGGGACCCCACGTCATTTTTTTCAAAAAATTTCCCACACTCAGAACATAACCCAAAAATTTTAATTTTCAAAAAAAATAAATACAATTTTTCAATTATTTTTTTTTAAATATTGTTTCCGAGTATCTTTTTAACATATCCTGCAAATTTGGTGTTGCTAGGATTTAAGAGGACTTTGCTATTAACTGCTAAAGTCGGCGGGAATTGTTTCCGCAGAAATGTCATTGCGATTTAAATAGATAATTTTTCTCTTTGAAGATTTAAAATCGATTTTCTCAAAAACTATAAGGTCTTTTTGAAAAAAAAAAATTATTCTTGTTCCCACTGTTCTTCTTAACATTTCCCCACACATTTGGTGTTTCTGGCATTTAAAGGGGCTTTGCTATTAACTGCTAAAGTCGGCTGGCGTTTAATCTTCCCACGGTCAGAAGGAGAATATTCAAAATTGATGTTCTCAAAAACTATAAGGTCTGTTTGAAAAAAAAAATTTCTCTTGTTCACTATTTTTTTCTTAACATTCCCTGCAAATTTGGTGTTTTTAGCGTTTGAGGGGGCTTTGCTATTAAACATTAAAGCCGGCGGGCAGATATTTTCCAAACGGCAGCAAAGCAGGGGTTAAAACAATAAATATCGTTCAGGCAGGATTAAAAAAAAGTTTTAAAACGATACATTTTGTTCAAAAGGTCTGCACTATTTTAACCTTTAAAACGATAAATGTTGTTTTAAACAAATATCGGGCAGAAGGGGGCGCCATTATTTAGCCGGCGCCATTTTTCACTGGACGCCCTGTCACTGCTTTCTTGTTGGGTGCTGCAGCCTGTGTGTGTGTGTGCCTGTGTGTGTGTGTCTAACTTTAATAGGGGAAAGCAATGGAATACCAGGATGCAGCAAGGGCCAGGAAAACTCTCCAGAGCCTTCCCTCTACATAGGTGAGTATCTAACCTGAGTTTCCTCACTTTAGGTAAGTATCTAACTTTGTTTTGCCCTTCTTCAGTTTCAAGTTAAATCCAGCCCTGGTGCAGAGTGGCAGAGCTGCTGCATATAGAACAGCATAGTTTAGCCAAGCAGCCAGAGCAGTATCATATTAACAGAGAAGTTGGCCTGCACTCTCCTCTTTCTCCTGAGTCTCCTACTCTGTTCTCTGCCCCTCCCCCCAGTGTCAGAGTGGAGGGGGTGGAGAGCAAAACATGCAGCAGAGACTCAAGGAGGAGAAGGACAGCACACACTGGTAATTATGGAACAGCTGATCTTCTGCTAGCTGCAGCACTGCCCCAGCCCTCCTGCTGCCCTAGCCCCGGGCCTGAGTGCCTGGATGGTAGGAAGAACCCTCTCCTTGCTTATTACATCACTTATTACAGTGCTTTAGATTACTGGTCTTTATTCGAATTACTACCTAGTTCTTAAAGAGGAACTCCAGTGAAAATAATGTAATAAAAAAGTGCTTAATGTTTACAATACATATATATAAATTATTTAGTCAGTGTTTGCCCATTGTAAAAGCTTTCCTCTCCCTGATTTACATTCTGACATTTATCAAATGGT
Organism: Hyperolius riggenbachi; assembly: GCF_040937935.1. Classification (NCBI taxonomy): domain Eukaryota; kingdom Metazoa; phylum Chordata; class Amphibia; order Anura; family Hyperoliidae; genus Hyperolius; species Hyperolius riggenbachi. The sequence goes on along the minus strand of NC_090652.1, from coordinate 49,131,135 downwards.
GACATTTTTACTGCTGCCAGGTGATGTCACTGGAAGTAGCTGCTGCTTGCTTTTTTGGCAGTTGGAAACAGCTGTGGAACAGCTATTTCCCACAATGCAATGGGGTTCACAGACAGGAAACTGCCAGGACCATGGTCCTTACAGTTTCCTGTGGGAGGGGTTTCACCACAATACCAGCCATACAGAGCTCCCTGATGATCCATTTGTGAAAAGGAATAGATTTCTCATGTAAAAGAGGATGAAGTTAAATTCTTGGTTAAGGTTTCTCTTTAAGGTGTTATGTTACTCAACATTTTATTTGTATGTACCCCTTTTAAAACCCTGTACTCACCAAGTACCCCCTAACATAGTAAACATTATCACAAGTACCCCTAGACAAATATATATGTCATCGTAGTACATGATAATTGATGCTAAACAATTTCCAAGCATTTACTATTGCTTTTAATTTGTGAAAACACTAATTTGGTGTTGTTTAAATAACATTTATAATTTTGTAAAACTCTTAATTTATTATTCTTGGTGAACTATATCAAACCTGGGTACCCCCTGGAACCATTAGAAGTTCCCCCTGGGGAAGGCGTACCACACGTTGAGAACCGAGCCCACCTACTGTATGTATTTATCCAGCATGTACTTTGTGGTAGCTAATAGAGATATGCACATATATCCTCCACGGTTTTATATAAATAACTACGAGGGTTGAATGAAAAGTAATGCCTCCACCTCCATAACTCGTCAACAGATGGCAGCACTGGTTTGTGGTGTACACACTATTGCACTGTTTACTATTCTCATGTGACTTATGTACAGGTCTAACTTTCTGTTTCCATAAAAAAGGGGTGCAAGGAAATTTTGGCTAGAAAAATTTTGGTTTAATTTAGCGATATTCTATGTTTTTTAAAAATATACATTATAAAGAAGGTAGCCTTTATTTTTTTTTTCAAAAGTACAGTAATCATTGTTACAAATAAAAATTGTCTCAGAGCTTACACTATATACAGTGTGTATATATATATATATATAGATGCACTTGTGGATGACTCAATAAAGAAAGTCTTGTTGCAAATTGCTTGGCTTTCTAAAAAATACCCTTAAAGGGAACCTGAGCTGAAACTTGGGTTCAAAAAGAGTTATTTACCTAATGAGAGGGAAACAGTGTTGCCAACCTTTCACATTATTTTTTACTGACAAAGACACAAAAATTTACTGACAAAGGATTTTTTTTTACTGATAAAAAACCCTTGTGCCACGCGTAGCGTGTCGCGCCGAAAAACGGGCGTGGTCACGCAACAGAATGTGGGCGTGGTCATGGGTAGGGCCGAATATACAGTGCTGTTAAAGGGAAGTTTGAGCTCTGCCATAGTGTTTCCCCCAAAAATACATGTAATCTTACAGCATTTCACCAAAAATACACACAATTTGGCAGAGGATCTTCCAAATAACAGATAATATGGCAGTGGTTTCCCCAAAAATATATGTAATCTGGCAGCAGTGGTTCCCCCAACATGCACATAATCTGGCAGCGGTTCCCCAAAATACACTTAATCTGGCAGCATCAGTTCCCCAAAAATACAGATAATCTGGCAGTTCTCCCAAAAAAGGTGGCCCCAGTATAGGTAAACAGGTCTATAGGTGTCCCCAGTATAAGTGGCCAGGTCTATAGGTTTCCCCAGTTTAGGTAGCCAGGTCTATCGGTGTCCCCAGTATAAGTAGCCATGTGTATAAATGTCCCCTGAATAGGTAGCCAGGTGTATATATGTCTTTAGGTAGCCAGGTGTATAGATTTCTCCTGAATAGGTAGCCAGGTGTATAGATTTCTCCTGAATAGGTAGCCAGGTGTATAGATGTCCCCTGAACAGGTGGTCAAGCATATACAGTAGATGTCCCCTGAATAGGTATTCAGGTGTATAGATGTCCCCTGAATAGTTAGCCAGGTGTATATATGTCCCCTGAATAGTTAGCCAGGTGTATAGATGCCCCCTGAATAGTTAGCCAGGTGTATATGTGTCCCCAGAATATGTAGTCAGGCGTATATGATGTCCCCTGAATAGGTAGTCAGGCATATACAGTAAATGTCCCCTGAATAGTTAGCCAGGTGTATAGATGGGGGGGGGACATTTGCACTATAAGACTCAGTGGCTTTTTCTCCCCATTTTTGAGGGAGAAAAAGTGTGTCTTATAGTCTGAAAAATATGGTACTTTTTCTGCCCTGAGCGGAGGGGATGCGGACACAATTTGGCGTGTGAGGGGGAACGGCAAGGAAGGGATTGAAGTGCACAGTGCTTCTTCACCCACCAAGTGGCCCACAAGTGGGGGAGAGCCCAGAAAAACTCTATGCTTTCCCTGATCTTCATGTTTGTAAGTGAGCAATCTTTTTAATAATACATTTTATATGCAGTTTTACGCTGTGGTGGGTCTGGTCTGTATTCTCTTCCTGAGGGGATGTGATACAAGAGGCCCAGTCACGTGGAGGATATTAAGGGAACATCCAGCAAGACAGGGGGCGGCCAGATGACCCCACAAGCACTGTAGACCTGTACCTAGCAGAAGGTCACTACTTAAAGAGACACTGAAGCGAAAAAAAAAATATGATATTATGATTTGTATGTGTAGTACAGCTAAGAAATAAAACATTAAGATCAGATACATCAGTCTAATTGTTTCCAGTACAGGAAGAGTTAAAAACTCCAGTTGTTATCTCTATGCAAAAAAGCTATTAACTCTCTGACCAAGTTAGAGGGCTGTTATCTGACTTTTATTATCTCAAGTGTTATTGTACTGTTTACTTTTCCTCTGCTAGAGAAGACTTCATTACTTCACAGACTGCTCTGAAAGACTCATTTTGAATGCTGAGTGTTGTGTAATCTGCACATATTATAGAATAATGCAATGTTAGAAAAAACACTATATACCTGAAAATAAAAGTATGAGAATATTTTATTTGCTGCTAATCTTCTAGTAATTATTCATAGTACACAACCAATTCATTATATCATATTTTTTTTTTCGCTTCAGTTTCTCTTTAAGGGTGAGTTGCCACTACTTGGGGTGTGGGGAAGGGCAACTGCACTGAATTGGCTCTGTGCAGCCACTGGAGGATTCAACCTTTCACCTACATGTGGAATGCGATGAACTTTTATTTGCAATAAACCTAGGACATTGTGTATCACTGAGTGCTGATCTACTTTGATCAGATCTTTCTTCAATCTTGACGTCACAGTTGATAGCAACTGCACTGGATAACACTAGTAACATTTTGGTAGGTACAACTAATGGCAGCAAGATATCACTTTATGTGCTGGGGGGATGGGAGGCAACTTCAAGCATTCAGGCTAAAATACAGATAGGTATGTATGATAAATGTAGGAAAATTTTTAAAATACCTGTGTTCGCCTCCACAGAAATTGTACCTGGTGGTGGGTGGAGTTCATATTTATATTACAGGAAAGTGTGTAGTGTGCAGAGCTCCAGGAGCTGGTGCATGTTTGCCATTAGTGGTGCTCATCACGAGGCCTTTTTCCCGAATCCATTGTGATTGGAATCCATGATTGTACCGCGATCACAGATTCCAATCACGGCTTCATCCGGTTATAATTGGATTCTACCCACGGCTGTGATCATGACGTGGAATCCGTGACTTGGGGAAATGACATCACTGGGCCACTCAGAGGCCCCCAGTGTAGGCCCTAGCAACCAATCATAGGAGGGGAGGCTCTGCCCTCCCCTCCTGTATATAAAGCAGTGGCCATGTTAAGAGCTCCACCCTTGCTAGACTCTGTGGTCTGAGAGCATCTCCAGGCCATATTAATCCAAACAAGAGTGTTTTTTGTTAAAAACACTACGTTTTAAATCATTTGATTGCTCTCTTACTGTATTTGATACTTGTATGTAGCAAGGCAGCCTGTTATTTACGTAAGTTAGTTGTAGTACTAGTCAGTGTAGTCAGTGACAGTGTACTGAGTGCTGTGCTTAGTGCAGGTAGGCAGGTGTTCTCTCATTTTACTGCTCTATTACTGTATTTGATACTTGTATTTAGCCAGCCAGCCAGTCATCAACTTAAGTTACTTGTAGTCACTCAGTGTAGTCAGTGACATAGTAATGCGCTAGTGTGCAGTTACTTTGCTGTGCTTAGGGCGGGCAGGTAGGTGTTCCCTCATTTTACTGCTCTATTATTGTATTCAGTATTTGAGCCGTCTGCACATTTTTGTTCTTTTTTTCTTTTCTGTCTGTTTAAAAAAAATCAATAAAACTAGCCAGCCAGTGATCAACTTAAGTTCCTTACAGTCACTCAGTGTAGTCAGTGACATTGTACTGTGCTAGCGTGCAGTTACTTTGCCGTTTGTTGTGCAGGCAGGCACACATTCTCTCATTTTAGAGCTCTATTACTGTATTCAGCATTTGTGCAGTCTGCACATTTTCTTTTCTTTTCTGTCTGTTTTTTTTTTTTTTTTTAAATCAATAAAGCTAGCCAGCCAATGATCAACTTAAAGAGAAACTCCAATCTAGAATTGAACTTTATCCCAATCAGTAGCTGATTCCCCCTTTTGCATGAGAAATATAATGATTTTCACAAACAGACCATCAGGGGGCGCTGTATGACTGATTTTGTGCTGAAACCCCTCCCACAAGAAGCTCTGGGACAGCGGTACTCTGGGCAAACTGCCACAATGTAACAATGTTCACAGACAGGAAATGGCTGTTTACAGCTGTCTGTAACAGCCAAAACAGCTAGAAGCAGCTTACATAACCTGCCCACAGTAACAATGTCACCATGTAATAAATGTCAGAATGTAAATCGGAGAGAGGAAAGATTTTACAATGAGCAAACACTGACTAAATCATTTATACATAATTATGGTAAAAATGAAGCACTTTTTTTACTACATTATTTTCACTGGAGTTCCTCTTTAAGTTAGTTGTAGTCACTCAGTGTAGTCAGTGACATTGTGTTGTGCTAGCGTGCAGTTACTTTGCTGTGCGTAGTGCAGGCAGGCGTTCACTCATTTTATTTCTCTATTACTGTATTCAGTATTTGCACCGTCTGCAAATTTTTTTTTTCTTTTCTGTCTGTTTAAAAAAAAAAACAATAATAAGGCCCCTGTTATATTCCATCTGCCCCCACACGCATATTATTGACAGCAAGAAGCAGCACACTTCCACCTATATATATTGTGCATAGATAATGTCTGCCACGGGCCCTGGCAGGAGAGGGAGTGCACCCATTTTCAGGGGTGCATCTGATATCGGCGCCGCTCAGTTTGGCGCGGTGAGAGCCGAATGACAGTGCGCAAAATGGTGCGCAAATGAATAGAGAAGCTGTCTGGCATCTTTGCAGGGAGTACTAAAGGAAAGATAATACTGAGAATCCTCTGTGAGGAGATGAACTAGTCCAAAACCTGTCAGATCTGTCAGATTTTTACTTCCTACTGTGAGTGACAGCAAGGCACACAGCAAGGTTGATAAGATTGAGTTTGGTGTGTAGACAATTGCCTGGCTTGCACAGACAGAGCCCTGACACCTTTGGGATGAATTAGAGCAGAGACAGCAAACCAGGCCTTTTCGTCCAACATCAGTGCCTGGCCTGACAAACACTCTTCTAGAGAAATGGTCAAGAGCATTCCCAGAAGAGTTCAAGCTATTTTAGCTGCAGAGGGAGGGTCAACTCTATAGCCTGTGGCTGAAGTATAGGATGCAGGGGTATAACTAAAAATCACTGTGCCCCACCCCGTGAACCGTTGGATTGGGCCCCGTTTTCCCCCTCGTTTTCTGCACAGGTAAACTGAGAACCATTGTTATTCAGTTGGCTACAAATTATTATTATTATTCCAAGTAGACTCAAGCACACGCACGCGCGCACCCACTGCACATGCGCACCCATCCGCCCGCGCACACGCCCGCCCGGCTCACTGGCCCCATCCTCCTGTCTCAACGGCTGTCCGTGTCCGTGCTGCGCACATACACAGTAGCAGAAAGCACGGATTTAAGGACACAGAGACAGGAACACGCAGGGACACAGGGATTTTATTATGGAGGATTATTATAATGTGTTTTCCCCTGCAGCTAAAATCAGACAGCAGTGAAGTACTGCAAGCATTTTCTCTGTTAATTGCATTAGCTTCTGCGATAAAATGTGCATGTTTTCACACATACAGACCCACATGGGGCTTGATTCACAAAAGAGTGCTAGCACTTAGCACGCCCATGCTAAGATGGTTTGCATGCGATGTAATGTGCGTAAAGCTTTACGCGTGCAAACTAATGACTTTGCATGAAGTCAATAGTTTGCGCGCGTAAAGTTTTGCGCGCATTACATCGCGTGCAAACCAGCTTAGCATGGGCGTGCTAAGCATACACTGTAAGAGGTTAGCATGCGAAGCGCCATAGTTTTCATGTGCAAAGCGCACTTATCGCTAGTGTTGGGCGAACAGTGTTCGGCACTGTTCGGGTTCTGCAGAACATCACCCTGTTCGGGTGATGTTCGAGTTCGGCCGAACATCTGATGGTGTTCGGCCAAACTGTTCGGCCATATGGCCGAACTAAGAGCGCATGGCCGAACGTTCCCCGAACGTTCGGCTAGCGCTGTGATTGGCCGAACGGGTCACGTGTAGTGTTGGGCGAACATCTAGATGTTCGGGTTCAGGCCGAACATGGTCGCGATGTTCGGGTGTTCGAGCCGAACTCCGAACATAATGGAAGTCAATGGGGACCCAAACTTTCGTGCTTTGTAAAGCCTCCTTACATGCTACATACCCCAAATTTACAGGGTATGTGCACCTTGGGAGTGGGTACAAGAGGACATTTTTTTTTAGCAAAAAGAGCTTATCGTTTTTGAGAAAATCGATTTTAAATTTTCAAAGGGAAAACTGTCTTTTAAATGCGGGAAATGTCTGTTTTCTTTGCACAGGTAACATGCTTTTTGTCGGCATGCAGTCATAAATGTAATACATATAAGAGGTTCCAGGAAAAGGGACCGGTAACGCTAACCCAGCAGCAGCACACGTGATGGAACAGGAGGAGGGTGGCGCAGGAGGAGAAGGCCACGCTTTGAGACACAACAACCCAGGCCTTGCATGAGGACAAGAAGCGTGCGGATAGCAATTTGCATTTTGTCGCCATGCAGTCATAAATGTAATACAGATGAGAGGTTCAATAAACAATAAACAGTAATTGGTGTTGTCCAGAATGCGCACAATGCGTGGGTCGCGTTCAATGCAGTCCTAGGCCGAAGAGGTCATAGCCTAGGGTCACAAAAACCTGTTTATTTGGGCAATTTCAATGGTGGCGAGTCTGACGTACATAAATCGCAGCAATGGCCGTTAGCAACGTCTGAATCTCACGAAATGTCTCATGCAGGTAGAAGACATATTGTTAGACTTGGGCTCCAAAGATGGGTTCCCTACATCTCTGCAAACCAGAGTTACAGGGCTCCAAATTTGGTAAAATCCCCCATAGGCTTTCATTAGGCCTCCTATTTACAGTTCCAAAATCTCACATCTTTTCAAAGGGCAATTGCTCAGCAGTGGCAATTTTTCTAGCATTGTAGGGACCAGTGTTGCCAACTCATCCCTTTAATTACTGACACATATGAATTATACAGGTTTCGTGGCTAGGTAGATGCAGGTAAGGCATTGATTATGTGTAAGTAGCCCCAGAACCTGTATAACTTAGATGTGTCAGTAATTAAAGGGATGAGTTGGCAACACTGGTAGGGACCCATAGGGGGAACATGACTGGTGAGTTTCGGGCCCCTAGGCCAAAGAGGTCATAGCCTAGGGTCACAAAAACCTGTTTATTTGGGCAATTTCAATGGTAGTTATGCTGACGTACATAAATCTCAGCCATGGCCGTTAGCAACGTCTGAATTTCACGAAATGTCTCATGCAGGTAGAAGACATATTGTTAGACTTGGATTCCAAAGATGGGGTCCCTACATCTCTGCAAACCAGAGTTACAGGGGTGCAAAATTGGTAAAATCCCCCATAGGCTTTCATTGCCTTCCTATTTCACTTTCCAAAATCTCACATCTTTTCAAAGGGCAATGGCTCAGCAGTACCAAATTTTCTAGCATTGTAGGGACTCTTAGGGGGATCATGACTGGTGAGTTTTGCCACTGCTGAGCCATTGGCCTTTGAAATGGTGTGAGATTTTGGAACGGTAAATAGTAGGCCCAATGAAAGCCTATGGGGGATTTTACCAATTTTGGAGCCATGTAACTCTGGTTTGCAGAGATGTAGAGACCCCATCTTTGGAATCCAAGTCTAACTATATGTCTTCTACCTGCATGAGACATTTCGTGAGATTCAGACGTTGCTAACGGCCATTGCTGCGATTTATGTACGTCAGACTCGCCACCATTGAAATAGCCCAAATAAACAGGTTTTTGTGACCCTAGGCTATGACCTCTTCGGCCTAGGGGCCCAAAACTCACCAGTCATGTTCCCCCTAAGGGTCCCTACAATGCTAGAAAATTTGCCACTGCTGAGCAATTTCCCTTTGAAAAGATGTGAGATTTTGGAAAGTGAAATAGGGAGGCAATGAAAGCCTATGGGGGATTTTACCAATTTTGCACCCCTGTAACTCTGGTTTGCAGAGATGTAGGGACCCCATCTTTGGAATCCAAGTCTAACAATATGTCTTCTACCTGCATGAGACATTTCGTGAAATTCAGACGTTGCTAACGGCCATGGCTGAGATTTATGTACGTCAGCATAACTACCATTGAAATTGCCCAAATAAACAGGTTTTTGTGACCCTAGGCTATGACCTCTTTGGCCTAGGGGCCCGAAACTTACCAGTCATGTTCCCCCTAAGGGTCCCTACAATGCTAGAAAAATTGCCACTGCTGAGCAATTGCCCTTTGAAAAGATGTGAGATTTTGGAACTGTAAATAGGAGGCCCAATGAAAGCCTATGGGGGATTTTACCAAATTTGGAGCCCTGTAACTCTGGTTTGCAGAGATGTAGGGAACCCATCTTTGGAGCCCAAGTCTAACAATATGTCTTCTACCTGCATGAGACATTTCGTGAGATTCAGACGTTGCTAACGGCCATTGCTGCGATTTATGTACGTCAGACTCGCCACCATTGAAATTGCCCAAATAAACAGGTTTTTGTGACCTTAGGCTATGACCTCTCCGGCCTAGGACTGCATTGAACGCGACCCACGCATTGTGCACATTCTGGACAACACCAATTACTGTTTATTGTTTATTGAACCTCTCATCTGTATTACATTTATGACTGCATGGCGACAAAATGCAAATTGCTATCCGCACGCTTCTTGTCCTCATGCAAGGCCTGGGTTGTTGTGTCTCAAAGCGTGGCCTTCTCCTCCTGCGCCGCCCTCCTCCTGTTCCATCACGTGTGCTGCTGCTGGGTTAGCGTTACCGGTCCCTTTTCCTGGAACCTCTTATCTGTATTACATTTATGACTGCATGCCGACAAAAAGCATGTTACCTGTGCAAAGAAAACAGACATTTCCCGCATTTAAAAGACAGTTTTCCCTTTGAAACTTTAAAATCGATTTTCTCGAAAACTATAAGCTCTTTTTGCTAAATTTTTTTTCCTCTTGTACCCACTCCCAAGGTGCACATACCCTGTAAATTTGGGGTATGTAGCATGTAAGGAGGCTTTACAAAGCATGAAAGTTCGGGTCCACATTGACTTCCATTATGTTCGGAGTTCGGCTCGAACACCCGAACATTACGGCCATGTTCGGCCTGTTCGGCCCGAACCCGAACATCTAGATGTTCGCCCAACACTACTTATCGCGCATGCTGCATAACGCCGTACGTGCAGTAAAAATTAACACACGAGCGCTAACACATTGCACGCGCAACACGCCCACAAAATGGCTTGCACACACGTTTGCACGCGCAAAGCTTTTAGGCGTGATAACTCAGTTATCACTGTTTTGTGAATCAAGCCGATGGTGTGCAGCAAACGTATACAGAAAACTGACAGACGAGTGTGCTTGTTACAGCTTATTACACTCTCAGCTTATTACACTCACTCTGTCCTCCTCTGATGGAGCAGAACTGGCTCTGCAGACTTCTCAAGCATCACTACAGTACAGATCACTTGGGGGGTAAGGACGGCCCCCAAACCACCATGCGACACCTAGAGGGAAATGTGGGCGAGCCCTGGCTCTCTCACCTCCAGGGACTTCACACCATCACCTCTAAACTGAATGCAAACTGCAACACACAAAATTGCTCACTACCAGTTCAGGCAATTTCCTACCTCTATCTGGCCAGCAGGCGCCAGTCAGCCAATCAGGTGCACGGTCATACACCCTTTGCCTGCCATACCGATCTAGCAGGATCTGCATAAATTAGCATTCAGGTGGGAGGCTCGGTTGGACGTAATCGTTGATTACATCTTTTACAGGGACCGCCGCGTGTAGGCACCTGTAAAAGATGTAATCAACGATTACGTCCAACCGAGAGAGACTGGTGGCCCCGGCTGTCGTGCGAACCAGTGTTTGTGACAACTAAGGACACAGAGAGAAAAAGCTTTCTGCTCTCTGCACAATTGTTCTAATGACTGCACCTGCTCAGCTACTGATAAGGAATCATACGAAGTTTTGTAGACAAAGATTTGTAGACAGTCCCTATTCAGTATGCAGCAGGCTCATGTGTACAACACCCTGCCCCAGCCTATCCACCCCTCCCCAATAGGGATGGCCCTGCTTAGGAGAACTCATGGAGAAGCATGTGATAAGTTTGATCAGCTGATAGATTTGTAAGGTCCTGATCTGCTGTGATGACTTCCTGGTTTAACACATGATCAGGACCAGCAAATCAGAACCTTACAAACTGATCATATGCTTCTCCATGGGTTCACCTAAGCAGGGCCATCCCTATTGGGGAGGGGTGGAGAGGCTGGGGGCAGGGTGTTGTACACATGAGCCTGCTGCACACTGAATAGGGACTGTCTACAAATCTTTGTCTACAAAATTTCGTATGATTCCTTATCTGTGGCTGAGCAGGTGCAGTCATTAGAACAATTGTGCAGAGAGCAGAAAGCTTTCTCTCTCTGTGTCCTTAGTTGTCACAAACACTGGTTCGCACGACAGCCGGGACCCCCAGTCTCTCTCGGTTGGACGTAATCGTTGATTACATCTTTTACAGGTACCTACACGCGGCGGTCCCTGTAAAAGATGTAATCAACGATTACGTCCAACCGAGCCTCCCACCTGAATGCTAATTTATGCAGATCCTGCTAGATCGGTATGACAGGCAAAGGGTGTATGACCGTGCACCTGATTGGCTGACTGGCGCCTGCTGGCCAGATAGAGGTAGGAAATTGCCTGAACTGGTAGTGAGCAATTTTGTGTGTTGTCCTTAGTTGTCAGTCTCTCAGAACAGAGAAGATAAACTTCTCCCCCCCCCCCCCCCACGGGACCCCCTGTGGCTTCTAAGCCACCCTGTGGCTGCATCCCTTGCAGGATCTATTGTTACTCCCCTGATAGGATGTCATGGAATGGAAGTTCATGTATGTGTAGAGGCAGGCGTTCAAATACTTTTGATAGCATAGTGTATCTAGCTTTCTCTCTATCTGTTGCATATCTGTCTGCCCTTTTATCCATTGCATGTGTTTCTATCTATCTATCTATCTATGTTCAGTAATCACAGATGCAGAATAATTGGAACTAGGTTTTTTTTACAGGCTCCATCCGTTCTTTACATAATGCAGTTCTTTCCTCCATCTCCAGCATGCATAAACAGGAACCAACATTCTACAACAGTCTGGATAGTCTTATTCTGTCATACAGTCAGTGTTGCTCAGAAGGACCTGGTTTCGAATTCGAGTGGTTTGAATCCAACTCCATGCATTTCTAATTTGACCGTAATCAAAATTACGAATAGAATTGCAGTTACAATTCAAATGCGATTACGAGCCTGAATTCCACGACGTGTCCATAATTATGAGCCGTAATTATATATACTAGCCGACCCCCAGCGTAGCATACACCGCATAAGGGGGTAGAGGGCAAGAAGGGGGTATTTGGCACAGCGGCGGGGAGGGGGGTCGGACCCCCATCACCTGGGTCCCCCATGTGTGCTCCCACTCCAGCTTAAGCTCAGCAGGACCCCCCTCACCTTGGTCACCATGTGCATTCTCCCTGCGGGTTAAGCTCAGCAGGACCCCCCCTCCCTCACCTGGGTCCCCCATGTGCGCTCCCCCTCCAGCTTAAGCTCAGCAGGACCCCCCTCCCTAACCTGGGTCCCCCATGTGCGCTCCCCCTCCTGCTCAAGCTCAGCAGTAACCCCCCTCCCTCACCTGGGTCCCCCATGTGCGCTGCCCCTGCAGCTTAAGCTCAGCAGGACCACCCTCCCTCCCTCCCTCACCTGGGTCCCCCATGTGGGCTCCCCCTCCTGCTGAAGCTCAGCAGCAGCCGCCACTATTAGTAAGAGGCAGCGGGCGGGGATGACTCACCTCTTCCACGTTCCAGCATGCGTTCCACTGTCGTCACTTCCTGCAATGCTATGCACTGTATTGGAGTAATTTGCCTTCTTTAAACAGAAAGAAATCTGCAATAATTTAGCTATAAGTGAACATTTTTTGGTTACTCACAATGCACTGCTACAAAATATGCAAATTTTCTCTTTTCACTCTTGATAAGCCAAGCAAGTATCCAGAACCACTGATGTAAGCATATAGCTTTAAAATTTAAACAGTCATATCAACCCCACATGTAGACAGCCTGTTTCAGACTTTTGGTCCTCATCAGTACTTGGCAGGGATTGATAACGCTGTATGAGATAGGGCTTGGACCAGTAAAACAGAATAACCAAGCAGCTCAGGGTGACCAAAACCACTCGGAATGTATAAGGGGATAAAAGAGACAAAAAAGATCTCCTACTAAAAAAAAACAAAGCTTGGTGTAATTTGCCTTCTTAAAACTGAAGGAAATCTGCAATAATTCAGCTATAAGAGAACATTTGTGGTTACCCACAATGCACTGCTACTAAATATGCAAATTATCCCTTTTCACCCTTGGTAAGTCAAGCAAGCATCTAGAACCGCTGGTGTATTAGTGTTGTCCGGATCATGAAAGATTCGGATCTTTGATCCGAATGCTTTTTGTGAGTCGAATCATCCGGATCATCACAGTGAACGATTCGGATCACAGTGGAAGAAACAGGAAGCAGCGAAGAGTTAGGGTGAGAGAGGCAACTCCTCCCAGCTGAGCCACTGAGGGATCAGGTTACAGGCACCACAGGCAGCAGCTCTTGGTTACAAAGTTAACTCCTTGTCTCACACGCCAAATATCACTGCTGGCAATGTGTACTACTACTCACACGCCAAATATCACTGCTGGCAATATGTACTACTACTCACACACCAAATATCATTGCTGGCAATGTGTACTACTACTCACACACCAAATATCACTGCTAGCAATGTGTACTACTACTTACACACCAAATATCACTGCTGGCAATGTGTACTACTACTCACACACCAAATATCACTTCTGGCAATGTGTACTACTACTCACACACCAAATATCATTGCTGGCAGGGCTTGTCCCCCAGGGCTTGTCCCGACCCCACCGAACGGGTCGCATCATCATTCCACCTCTAAGATGGCCGCCGCTTTGATCCGCGGCTGCGCAGTACGCTTTGCCGCGAGTGCGACTGCGCAGCCTATTGCCCGCCTCCAGCCGCGCCTGACGTACACTTCAGGAGGATGCCGGGAACCACTACGTGGCTGGAGGCGGGCTAAAGGCTGCGCAGTCGCACTCACGGCAAAGCGTATTGCGCAGCCGCGGATCAAGGCGGCGGCCATCTTAGGGGTGGAATGGATGCGACCCGTTTGGTGGGGTCGGGACAAGCCCTGGGGGAACTAAAAGGTCTAGATTGATGGCGGTACGGAGCGGAGGACGCGGAGGGAGTCCTCTGTGGATTCTGCAGATAAAAAGATAACGTGTCATTTTCGTTAGTTTGGCCTCGGAAGTCCTTTAACTCTGGGAGGGATAAGGCCCCTTGCTTGCTAAACCTCTCTCTTTAGATGAGGAAAGGTTATCTTATCATTCTGCACAAGTCTACATATCATGTCTTTAAACAGAATTAAAAGTAAAATATATCAAAGAAGTTGACACATAGCTTGCTATACTGGTTTGCTATAATAGCAGCCAGCCTTGAACTGAATGTACAGTGCAGGGAAAGTCCAGTTCTGCTAGTCATTTCATCCCATCTGCTTCACTAGTCAAATGACCCGAAGATTCAATTCAAAGCTCCGCATCTTCTCAATGATCCGATTGGAATCACCCAGATCATTGAAAAGATCCTAACTTCCCATTTCCATGGTGTATAGCAAGCCTATAGCTTTAAACTTTACACAGTCATATCAAACCCACATATGACAACCTATTTCAGACTTTTGGTCCTCATCAGTACATAGCAGGTATTGATAAGACTGTATGAGATAGGGCTTGGACAAGTACAACAGAGTAACCAAGCAGCTCAGGGTGACCCAAACTACTAAGAATGTATAGAGGGGTAAAAGGGACCAAAAAGCCCTCCTACTAAAAAAAAGCAAAGCTTGGTGTAATTTGCCTTCTTAAAACAGAAGCAAATCTTCAATAATTCAGCTATAAGTGAACATTTGTGGTTACCCACAATGCACTGCTACTGAATATGCAAATTATCCCTCTTCGCCCTTGGTTTGATATGGCACTACTTCTTCTTCTTGCTTGGACCAGCCCCTTCTTCTTGCTTGGACCGGCCCTGGGGGCAGGGCGCTACTTCTTCTTCTTGCTTGAAGGTTGAGGCACTTACTCTATTATATATATAGATGCTATACCCGATTATGTGTGATCTGCAGAATCACCAATAATACCAGTATAGCTTGACACAGGATACCTAATGTGGTAAAGTATTTGGTGCAACAGTAAGAAAAGGTTATCTCCCGAGGAGCGGGAGATACAGACTCTATTGCAGCCAGTGGACCCCTGAGGTGCAGGTTGCCACTGTCTGTGCTGAAGCTGACCTCCTCAAGCGGAGGAGAGACAGACTGTACTGCAGCCAAGGATTCCCTGATGGATTGGGAATCAGACTGTACTGCAGCCAGTGGACTCCTATGGGGTAGAGCCCCCTGACTGAACTGCAAGAAGGTCTTCCTGAGGAGCAGGTAGCCCTTGCAGCTAATTGACACCTGGATAGTTAGTGTCACGAGTAGTACAGTAAGGGATGAGTGACAGCCAGAAGGGTCAGACAGGCCAGGTCTGCAACACACGAGTAGACAAAGTACAGAGACAGAAGGCTGATTCGGTAACCGGGTACAGGCAAGGTTGGCAACTGGTAGACAGATGGGCAGAGGTACCGAATCAGTAAGCAGGAGAGTGGTCAGAAAAGCCAGAGATCATAACAGGTAACAGTATCACAATATCCTAGTCTTAGGTGTGAGGTCCTTGGTCTCAACACCTGGGAACTAGTCTAGAACAGAACAGTAGAAACACAGCAATTTCCTAGTCTTAGGTGTAAGGTCCTTGGTCTCAACACCTGAGAACTAGTCTAGAATATACCAGTAGCAACACAGCAATCTCCTAGTCTTAGGTGTGAGGTCCTTGGTCTTAACACCTGGGAACTAGTCTATAGAAAACAATACAATAATACAATAGAAGCTAACAGCGGAATCTGACTAAGTGTGAATTCCCAGCTCTGGCTGGTTCTAACACACTGTAAGATCTGACTGAGGTCTGAGTGCTCACACGTGAGTATTCGCAACGACAGACAACTTGCAACTAACAGGCAAGTCCTATATATACCTGCAGCGCTCCGCAGCGCTGCCCCAGCCACTCAGCCAATCCGGAGCCTAGCTTATGCTGGCATAAAGGTCCTGCTGCCTGGCGCGCGCGCGCGTAGCTCTCCATCTGTGTGCACTAGAAGGACCAGGCGAACCAGTGACATGTTGCTGCGTGGCAGAGGCCGCCGGCTGGAACGCGGAGATAGCCGCCCTGCTGCTTGCCCACGCGGCGGTATCTCCGCTATTCATTACAGAAAGGTAGGGCACCAGAGTTCAGCTGTGGGTTTAGAGCACTTGTGAGGGGTAGTAGGCCAGAGTGAAAAGGTAAGTTTTGAGGGCTTTCTTGAAGATGTTGAAGGAAGGGGCTGTCCCCCCCCCGAGGAGTGGACTCCAGACACTTCCCACCCAGCTTCCCAGGGTGTAAGTCATGAAACTCTTTCTTTAATTCTTCCGCATGCATGCAACAGTCCGGCACCCAAGTTCTTTCTTCCAGACCATACCCCTTCCAGTGGACCAGATACTGCACAGAATTTTGCACTAAACGAGAGTCTAGAATCTTCTCGATCTCATACTCAGGTTGGTCGTCGACCATCACAGGGGTGGGGGGGAAAGGAATCCACATGCACTGCCGGCTTCAACAGAGACACATGGAATGATCTCACACCTCTCATGCTGGCTGGGAGATCAATCGCATAAGTGACATTATTAATCTTTCTGGTCACTGGGTACGGTCCTATACATCTAGGTCCAAGTTTGGGTGACGGTTGTTTTAAAGCTAAATGCCGGGTAGATACCCACACCATGTCCCCTGGAGAAAACTTCCACTCTACAGACCACCTTTTATCTTCCTGATTCTTCTGATTGTTATGTGCAAATTCCGCAAATGGAAAAAACTTTACCCAATCGGACTGTGCATCTGCCACGTAACATCTGAGAAACTGCTCAAGGGACTGGTTAACGCTCGCGGTCTGACCATTGGACTGTGGGTGGTAGCCTGATGAAAATGAAAGGTCCAGACCCAGCTGATGGCAAAAAGCTTTCCAAAATTTTGACACAAACTGGACTCCCCGATCTGACACCACATTTTCCGGAATGCCATGCAGCCGGGAAACGTGCTGGATGAAGAGATCAGCCAACTCCTGGGCCGAGGGGAGTCCTTTCAAAGGAACAAAATGAGCCATCTTACTGAACCTATCTACTACCACCCAAATGACTGTCTTGCGCTCAGACCTGGGGAGTTCTCCTACAAAATCCATTGACAAATGAGTCCATGGTTCACTTGGCACTGGTAAAGGTTGTAGTGTACCCACGGGTGCCTGGTGAGAGGGCTTGCTTCTAGCACAAACTGCACACTCCCTTACAAACTCCTTACAATCTGTTGCTAGTGTAGGCCACCAAGCGCATCTAGCTAACAAATCCTGAGTTCTGGCAGCCCCAGGATGCCCCGCATTCTTATGGGAATGGAACAGTTGTAAGAGTTGCAGGCGAAATGGTAGTGGTACAAACATAACTCCCTTAAGCTTCCCCTCTGGAACATCCTGCTGAAAAGGACTCAGAGTAGCCGTCCAGTCTTTCCAGGTCTCAGTAGCTGCCAGGACTACTTTCTGATCTAGGATGGTTTCAGGGGTTGAGGGCTGCACTGTCTCGGGCTCGAAACACCTAGATAAGGCGTCAGCTTTGACGTTCTTACTACCTGGTGTATACGTTATAACAAATCTGAATCTTGAAAAGAATAAAGACCAACGGGCCTGATGAGGACTAAGTCTTTTGGTCCCCTCTATGTACTCCAAGTTCTTATGATCCGTATAAACTGTGATAGTATGCTCTGCCCCTTCCAGCCAATGTCGCCACTCCTCAAAAGCTAGTTTAATGGCCAAAAGCTCTCGGTTGCCAATATCGTAGTTTTTCTCTGCAGGAGAGAACCTACGAGAAAAGTAGGCGCACGGGTGAAGTTTGCCCTGCAAACCAGAGCGTTGAGACAATACAGCCCCAACCAAATTTTCTTTGATGTACTCCTGCATTGCCACTTTCTCAGGTCCTGATAGATTATAGAGGTGACCCCTTGGAGGCATACAACCAGATCTTAAATCAATGGGACAATCGAAAGTACGGTGAGGTGGGAGTTTATCTGCGGATTTGGGACAAAACACGGCAGCAAATTCCGCGTACTGTACCGGCACACCTTTAACCTGAATCTTGGTGGCACAAACGGTTACCTTCTCCAAACAGTGATGATGACAATGGGCCAACCAGCTCTTTAGCTGACCTGAAGCCCAGTCAATCTGAGGGGAGTGAAGTTGTAACCATGGCATACCTAAAATAATGGTGGAGGTTGTCATATGCAGGACAAGGAATTGTAAACTCTCTTTGTGCAACACCCCGATATTACACACCAACACAGGAGTCTGAGAAAGAGGTTGTCTACTCTGCAAAGGAGAGGCATCTACTGCAGTGACCAAAATCTGTTGGTCTAAAGGGAGCAAGGGGATCCCCAATTTTTTGGCAAAATCATAATCTATGAAGTTAGCCACAGAACCAGAGTCTATAAAGGCTTCGGTGGGGACAGTCTGACCCTCCCACGTGATAGAGCAGGGAAGGAGCAGACGATTATCGTTTACAGGTAACGACTGCTCGCATAGGGTATTACCTCTGACTACACCTAGGCGGCAGCGTTTCCTGACTTTTTAGGACCATTCTGAACCTTGTGACCCTCTTCCGCACAGTATAAACAGAGTCTTTCTGATTTCCTGCGATTCTTTTCCACCTGCGTCAATCTAGAGTGTCCAATTTGCATTGGCTCAGGTGGGGGTGACGAAGGTGGAGAGGAGGCGTAGGAGACATACCTTACAGCATTTCTACCCTGGGTCTGTCTTTGATAGCATAACCGGCGATCTACCCGTACTGCCAAAGAGATTGCCTCGTCAATGGACTTGGGCTCAGGATGTCAGCCCACTTCCTGAATTCTGCTGCGTAAACCTCTACCAGATCTCGACCCTGGCGCAGAGTCTTAAGCTTCCGTTCAGCAGTGGAAGCAATATCCGGATCATCATATATAATGGCCATAGCCTTAAAGAACTCCTGAACTGATGATAAAGCCTCATGCTCTGCATGAAGACTATATGCCCATGTTTGTGAGTCCCCTGATAAAAGGGTCTTAATAAATGTAATCCTCTGAGTTTCGGTTCCCGACAGGTTAGGCCTTAACTCAAAATAGGACAGCACTCGATTTGTAAAGTTCTGAAAGTCAGATCTATGTCCAGAAAACTTTTTAGGTACAGCCATTCGAAGGTCTGTAACTGAAGGGGATCGCACTGCATTCACAGCCGTTTGAAGGACCTGTATTGACCCAGACAAAGCGGTGATCTGAGTCTGTTGGCCATCAAGCACCCTGATGAAATTATCCACCGAGGTGGCTAATGCGTCAATTCGGCTGTGGAATGCGTCCATATTGTTTTTGGACTGTCGTTCTGTAATGATTGGTGTCAGCACACAGAGTATTTCTGATTATTGGTGATCTGCAGTATCACCAATAATACAGATGCTATACCCGATTATGTGTGATCTGCAGAATCACCAATAATACCAGTATAGCTTGACACAGGATACCTAATGTGGTAAAGTATTTGGTGCAACAGTAAGAAAAGGTTATCTCCCGAGGAGCGGGAGATACAGACTCTATTGCAGCCAGCGGACCCCTGAGGTGCAGGTTGCCACTGTCTGTGCTGAAGCTGACCTCCTCAAGCGGAGGAGAGACAGACTGTACTGCAGCCAAGGATTCCCTGATGGATTGGGAATCAGACTGTACTGCAGCCAGTGGACTCCTATGGGGTAGAGCCCCCTGACTGAACTGCAAGAAGGTCTTCCTGAGGAGCAGGTAGCCCTTGCAGCTAATTGACACCTGGATAGTTAGTGTCACGAGTAGTACAGTAAGGCTGATCACTCAAGGGCTGAGTGACAGCCAGAAGGGTCAGACAGGCCAGGTCAGCAACACACGAGTAGACAAAGTACAGAGACAGAAGGCTGATTCGGTAACCGGGTACAGACAAGGTTGGCAACTGGTAGACAGATGGGCAGAGGTACCGAATCAGTACGCAGGAGAGTGGTCAGGAAAGCCAGAGATCATAACAGGTAACAGTATCACAATATCCTAGTCTTAGGTGTGAGGTCCTTGGTCTCAACACCTGGGAACTAGTCTAGAATATAACAGTAGCAACACAGCAATTTCCTAGTCTTAGGTGTGAGGTCCTTGGTCTCAACACCTGGGAACTAGTCTAGAATATAACAGTAGCAACACAGCAATCGCGTAGTCTTAGGTGTGAGGTCCTTGGTCTCAACACCTGGGAACTAGTCTATAGATAACAATACAATAATACAATAGAAGCTAACAGCGGAATCTGACTAAGTGTGAATTCCCAGCTCCGGCTGGTTCTAACACACTGTAAGATCTGACTGAGGTCTGAGTGCTCACACGTGAGTATTAGCAACGACAGACAACTTGCAACTAACAGGCAAGTCCTATATATACCTGCAGTGCTCCGCAGCGCCGCCCCAGCCACTCAGCCAATCCGGAGCCTAGCTTATGCTGGCATAAAGGTCCTGCTGCCTGGCGCGCGCGCGCGTAGCTCTCCATCTGTGTGCACTAGAAGGACCAGGCGAACCAGTGACATGTTGCTGCGTGGCAGAGGCCGCCGGCTGGAATGCGGAGATAGCCGCCCTGCTGCTTGCCCACGCGGCGGTATCTCCGCTATTCATTACAGAAAGGTAGGGCACCAGAGTTCAGCTGTGGGTTTAGAGCACTTGTGAGGGGTAGTAGGCCAGAGTGAAAAGGTAAGTTTTGAGGGCTTTCTTGAAGATGTTGAAGGAAGGGGCTGCCCTAATGGGTGGAGGTAGGGAGTTCCATAGTGTTGGAGCAGCTCTTGAGAAGTCCTGGAGGCGTGCATGGGACTGGGTGATGCGGGGGGCGGTTAGGCGAAGTTCATTGGAAGAGCGGAGTGAGCGGCTAGGTTTGTACCTCTGAGTAAGATCGGAAATATAGGTTGGACAGGTTTTGTGGACAGATTTGTAGGTCAGACACAGTATCTTGAATCTGATTCTGGACTGGATAGGAAGCCAGTGGAAGGATTCAAGGAGGGGATCCACTGTGGTGGAGCGATGGGAGCAGTGGATAATTCTGGCTGCCGCGTTCATGATGGACTGCAGTGGGGCTGTTCGGGTCATAGGGAGACCAGACAGCAGGGCATTGCAGTAGTCAAGGCGGGAAATTACATGCGATTAATACTTTTGTGTACCTATATGCTTTCTCTTAAAGCGGAATATAACCCAGCATTTCATCTTAGATTTTTGTACTTGCTGACACCAATCGTGACAACGGCGCGCAGTAAGTTTAATGTGCGTCGCTTTATGTACTGTATACAGTAATAATTCATGATCTACATTCCGTTCGCGTGATCTGCAGTGACTTCACGTGATAATGATACTTAGCACATGATATCACGTGCAAAGTCTTTACACGTGATAACTGAGTTATCACGCTTTAGTGAATTGAGCCCCAAGCATTATTTCTACTGGCTTCAGAACATGAGTAAACAAATATTTCATGCCAATACACCTGCCAGGAGTAAACACGTTGCCACCTGTGTAAATGAGGGGGAAGAAATATTTTGCAATAGGCAAACACTGACTAGATAATTTATAAATGAATACTGTAAAGAAACCAGAAATTTTTTGTTTCAAGAAGTTTTATTAGAAACCAGTACAGAAAAAAACAACAACAGACATAGATGTCCAATTTCAAACTCAAATCAAAGAAACATGTAGTAAACAAAAATGTGCTGTAGAAAACACGTAGTTAAATGTATAACAAACCTTAATATAAAACACTTGTTAAAGCAGTATAAAACCCTGACATAATATTAAATAAAACATGTTTTCCTACTTTTCATATGCCATACGGTTATCATATTTGCATTTGTGCATAAGTATTATTATTCGTTTATAAGTTATAGGTTCTCAAAAGTACAGTTTTTTTTGCTTTGTGAGCTGACTTTGCATTTTATTAATAACTGGTTTTATTCATTATGTATTGAAGGCAGACATGCTTTGACTCTCTGTCTGTGTAGAGCTGCTTTTCCACAGTTAGAAAATGTGTCACAATCCTCACTTGATACATTTAACTAAACACAAGATAACATAATCTACAACTTTGGATGCATCCACATTTCTCTGCACTGAACTTTCAAGCTCTGTGAGTAACCCTTCGAATGCTGGTCTAGTAAAAAAAAAATGCTGGTTGCATATAATATGCTGTGAATAATGTTTTAGAGCAAAGATGAAATGCTGGGTTATATTCCGCTTTAAGAGAAAGCATATAGGTACACAAAAGTATTAATCGCATGTAATATCCCGCCTTGACTACTGCAATGCCCTGCTGTCTGGTCTCCCTATGACCCGAACAGCCCCACTGCAGTCCATCATGAACGCGGCAGCCAGAATTATACTGTGTCTGACCTACAAATCTGTCCACAAAACCTGTCCAACCTACATTTCCGATCTTACTCAGAGGTACACACCTAGCCGCTCACTCCGCTCTTCCAATGAACTTCGCCTAACCGCCCCCCGCATCACCCAGTCCCATGCACGCCTCTGCCGCGCAGCAACATGTCACTGGTTCGCCTGGTCCTTAGAACCCTTGAAACATGTTTTCTATCATTTTGCCAGCCAGTAGAATTTTTTCAAAATTTTGAAGTTCGCCTCCCCATTGAAGTCTATTGCTTTTTCGCGAACCGAACTTTCCGCGAAGGTTCGCGAACCGAAAATCGGAGGTTTGCGACATCACTAGTGAAGACCCGGCTGTCATGGTACACATTGGCACCAATGACAAAATTAGTGGGAGATGGAAGGTCCTTGTAATGAACAGCTGAGATACTGCCGCATGGTCTAGTGATGGGGCGGCTATCTCCGCGTTCAGACCGGCGGTTTCCGCGCAGCGACACGCGTCTGGCTTGGCTGGACCTTCTAGTGCAAACAGATGGATAGCTACGCGTGTGCGCGCCAGGCGACAGGACATTTATACCAGCAGAAGGGGAATCAGCTGAGGAGGCCGATCAGCTGATCCCAGCTGGACTCTGGATTGGCTGAGTGGCTCGGGCGTGGCTGCACAGCACTGCAAGTATATATAGATCTTGCTTGTCAGTTGCTGGTTGTCTGCCGTTGCGAATACCTACGGGTGAGCACTCAGACCAGTCAGATCCCACAGTGTGTTGGAACCAGGAGGACCTGGGAATTCACACTTAGCCAGATTACGTTTGTGTTATATGTTAGACCAGTTCCAAGGTGTTGTGACCACGGACCTCACACCCAAGCTTAGGGATACTGTGTCATTGCTGTGTTATACTTTAGACCAGTTCCAGGGTGTTGTGACCACGGACCTCACACCCAAGGTTAGGGATACTGTGTCATTGCTGTGTTATACTTTAGACCAGTTCCAGGGTGTTGTGACCACGGACCTCACACCCAAGCTTAGGGATACTGTGTCATTACTGTGTTATACTTTAGACCAGTTCCAGGGTGTTGTGACCACGGACCTCACACCCAAGCTTAGGGATACTGTGTCATTGCTGTGTTATACTTTAGACCAGTTCCAGGGTGTTGTGACCTCGGACCTCACACCCAAGCTTAGGGATACTGTGTCATTACTGTGTTATACTTTAGACCAGTTCCAGGGTGTTGTGACCACGGACCTCACACCCAAGCTTAGGGATACTGTGTCATTGCTGTGTTATACTTAAGACCAGTTCCAGGGTGTTGTGACCACGGACCTCACACCCAAGCTTAGGGATACTGTGTCATTGCTGTGTTATACTTTAGACCAGTTCCAGGGTGTTGTGACCACGGACCTCACACGCAAGCTTAGAGATACTGTGTCATTGCTGTGTTATCATTTAGACCAGTTACAGGGTGTTGTGACCAAGGACCACACACTCAAGCTTAGGAACACTGTGCTATTACTGTGTTATTCTCTAGACAAGTTCCTGGGTGTCGAGACCTCACACCCCAGACTAGGATTGTGATTTATATCTGTTATTACCATTTGCTCGGGTGTTGCCGACCTGGCCTGCCCGACCCCTCGGGCTGTTACTCATCCCTCGAGTGTTCAGCCTGTCTGTACTACCCGTGACACTATTCTACCTAGTGTCAGTTAGCTGCAGGGACCTCCTGCTCCTCAGAGAGGCCTCTCTGCAGTACAGCCAAGGGCTCTATCCCTTAGGAGTCCTTTGGCTGCAGTATAGTCTGATTCCCGGTATTGCAGGGAATCACTGGCTCTCAGGTGATCTCTATCCCCTTTCCTAGGAGATAGTCCTCACACAGCCAAGGGCCCCCTGCTCCTCATGTGGTCCATGCTCATTGTTATCTGCGTCTCCCGCCCCACGGGAGACAGCCTACTGTTGCACCAAAACACTTACACTTTATCAGGTGTCCAGAGGTTAGTCATACTTGTATTATTGGTGATTCTGCAGATCATCAATGATCGGGTATATATCTGTATTGTTGGTGATACTGCAGATCACCAATAATCAGATTCTCTCTGTGTGCTGACACCAATCGTTACAGAACGGCAGACCGAAAACATTATGGACGCACTGTATAGTCATGTTGAAGTCCTGACCACCGCGGTAAACAATCTTTCCGGGGTAATTATGAACCAACAGACCCAGATCAACCAGCTATTTGGGGCTATTCATGAACTTCAATTAGCTATAAATTCAGTGCGATCCCCTCCAGTCACGGACATTCGTATGTCCGTACCTGAAACGTTTTCTGGCCATAGATCTGACTTTCGGAATTTCAGAGATCGGGTACTGTCTTATTTTGAGTTGAGGCCTACTTTGTCAGGAACTGAGTCCCAAAGGGTAACATTTTTAAAGACCCTGGTGTCGGGTGATTCCCAAACATGGGAATATAGCCTACATGCAGAGCATGAGGCGTTATCATCAGTTCAGGAATTTTTTAAGGCCATGGCCATTATATACGATTACCCGGATATTTCTTCCACTGCTGAAAAGAAGCTCAAGATGCTCAGGCAGGGTCGTAAATCGGTTGAGGTTTACGCCGCTGAGTTTAGGAAGTGGGCTGTCTCGGCTAGATGGGGAGCATATGCTTTGTTTGACTGTTTTTTGGCAGGATTGTCGGATGCAATCCATGACGTGATGATAGGACACCCTGAGCCCAAATCTGTAGACGAGGCAATTTCTTTGGCCGTGCAGATAGATCGCCGTTTGCGCTACCAGAAACAGATTTGTGGTAGGAATGCTATAAGGTCTGTCTCATACGACTCTTCTCGACCTTCGTCACCCTCGGACGAGCCGATGCAAATCGGATATTCAGGGTTGAGTCAAGTGAAGAAGAGTCACAGAAGGCCAAGAAAACGCGGTCTATATGGTACTAAGGGGCCAGGAGAATGCTGCCGCCTGGGGTTAGTCAATACCATAGGCGAGCGGTCTTTATCTTTAAACAATGATCGTCTGCTCCTTCCCTGCTCTATTACATGGGAGGGTCGGACTAGTTCCGCAGAAGCCTTTGTAGACTCCGGTTCTGCAGCAAACTTCATAGATTACGATTTCGTAAAAAAATTGGGGATACCCTTGTTCCCACTAGACCAGCAGATTCTGGTCACTGCAGTGGATGACTCTCCGTTGCAGAGTGGCCGGCCTCTTTTCCAAACCCCCTTGTTGTCATGTTGTTTAGGGGCGCTGCATGAAGAGAAATTACAGTTCCTGGTCCTGCCAATGGTAAACTCTACTGTTGTTCTTGGTATGCCCTGGTTACAACTCCACTCCCCGCAGATTGACTGGGCTTCAGGACAACTACTGAAATGGTCAGCCCATTGTCATCAGCATTGTTTGTGGAGAGTTGAAGTTGGTACTACCAAGATACAGGTCGGAGGAGTGGCAGTGCGATGTGCGGATTTTTCTGACGGGTTCTGTCCCTCACGGTCACCTCTTACGCATATACCAGGTAGTAAAAGTTCCAAAGCAGACGCCCTATATAAGGGTTTTGAGCCTAAGACCATTCTACCTCAGATAAAACAGGCAGATGAGAGACGGTCTGTAAAGTGGAAATTTTCCCCAGGGGACATGGTATGGGTGTCCACTCGGCATTCGGCCCTGAAGCAACTGTCACCCAAACTGGGTCCTAGATTCATAGGACCATTCCCAGTGACCAGAAAAATTAATAATGTCACTTATGCGATTGATCTCCCAGCCAGCATGTGAGGTGTGAGATCAATCCATGTGTCTCTGTTGAAGCCGGCTGTGCACGTGGATTCCTCTCCCCCCTTCCCCTGTGATGGTTGATGATCAACCCGAATATGAGATTGGAAAGATTCTGGACTCTCGGTTAGTGCAGAGTTCCGTGCAGTATCTGGTCCACTGGAGAGGATATGGTGTGGAAGAGAGAGCTTGGGTGCCAGATTGTCGCATACATGCGGAAGGATTAAAGAAGGAATTTCATGACTCACACCCTGGGAAGCCTGGTGGGAAGTGTCCGGAGTCCACTCCTCAGAGGGGGGGGGGGTACTGTAATGCACAGCGGAGATGCCGCCGCGTGGTCTAGTGACGGGGCGGCTATCTCCGCGTTCAGACCGGCGGTTTCCGCGCAGCGACACACATCTGGCTTGGCTGGACCTTCTAGTGCACACAGATGGATAGCTATGCATGCGCGCACCAGGCAACAGGACATTTATACCAGCAGAAGGGGAATCAGCTGATCAGGCCGATCAGCTGATCCCAGCTGGACTCTGGATTGGCTGAGTGGCTCGGGCGTGGCTGCACAGCACTGCAAGTATATATATATCTCGCTTGTCAGTTGCTGGTTGTCTGCCGTTGCAAATACTAACGTGTGAGCACTCAGACCAGTCAGATCCCACAGTGTGTTAGAACCAGGAGGACCTGGCCTTACTGTGAGAGGCAGTTTCCAGATCTGTTAGTGACACCCTCTCACTCTGGTGTCACTCACGCTCTGTCCTTCCTACACTCAGCCTAGCTCCTCCCTCGGGAGAGTCTAGACCATCAGAAGGAACATACTTCTGTATAAGTACTCAAAGTATACGTTTGCATCTAAACACTCACTTGTTATCTCTGGTGTCCAGAGGTTAGTATATATATCTGATTATCGGTGATACTGCAGATCACCAATAATCGGGTATATTCTGTATTCTCGGTGATTCTGCAGTTCACCGGTAATCAGACCCTCTCTGTGCTACACCGATCGTTACAGAACGGCAGACAAAAAGCCTCCAGTAACTCCACCTCCTCCTGTCTCGCCTCCACCCGAACCAATGGAAATTGGTCGGTCAAAACTATCCCAAGTGGAGCGAAGACGTAGGATGTCTCAGCGGCTGTGTCTTTACTGTGCAGAGGGGGGTCATAGAGTACGTAATTGTCCTAACAAGCCGGGAAACGCTATCGCCTAGGAGTTGTAGGGGGTAACACCCTAGGCACGCGACTTTTACCCCTAGAAGATAAACGGTTACTTCTTCCTTGTACTGTCACGTGGGAAGATAAAACTGAGGTTTCTGAGGCTTTTGTTGATTCAGGCTCTGCAGCCAATTTTATGGATTTCGAATTTGCAAAGAAATTGGGTATTCCGCTCACCCCGGTAGAACCACCCATTCAGGTTATGGCAGTAGATGATTCCCCCCTGCAAAGTAATCATCCGCAGTCTCAGACACCAGAGGTGGAAGTCACTATAGGGGTGCTACATAAGGAGAAACTGCAGTTTTTTGTGTTACGCATGACCACCTCCACAGTCATCCTTGGCATACCGTGGCTGCACTTACACTCTCCACAGATCAATTGGGCTACCGGTCAGCTAACTAGCTGGTCAACTCACTGTTTTCAGCAGTGTTTAGGGAGGGTGACACTGGCCCAGACCAGGATCCATTTAGAGGGGGTACCAGTACAATATTCCGAGTATTCCGATGTGTTCTGTCCCAAGGCTGCTGATAAATTACCTCCACATCGCCCGTTTGATTGCCCCATCGATCTCCGATCTGGTTGTATGCCTCCTAGGGGTCATCTTTACAATTTGTCTGGGCCAGAGAAAGTGGCCTTGCAGGAGTACATTCGTGAAAATGTAGCCAAGGGGTTCATTCGCTCTTCCCGGTCGCACGCTGGCGCAGGATTCTTTTTTGTTAAGAAAAAAGACGAAGGCCTGCGGCCATGTATTGATTACTGGGGCCTGAATAAAATCACAGTGAAGAATCGCTACCCTTTGCCCCTGATAGATGACTTGTTTACACAGATTACCGACGCTAAGATCTTTTCAAAGTTGGATTTACGGGGTGCATACAACCTGGTGCGGATCAGAAAGGGCGATGAATGGAAGACGGCCTTTAACACGCCCAACGGGCATTACGATTACCTAGTGATGCCCTTCGGGCTGTGTAACGCCCCGGCCGTCTTCCAGGAACTGATTAATGAGGTATTCAGGGAGGTATTGGGCAAATTTGTGTTAGTATACCTAGATGATATACTTATC
Organism: Hyperolius riggenbachi; assembly: GCF_040937935.1. Lineage (NCBI taxonomy): Eukaryota > Metazoa > Chordata > Amphibia > Anura > Hyperoliidae > Hyperolius > Hyperolius riggenbachi. Next base: position 49,102,840 of record NC_090652.1, on the reverse strand, counting down.
TTTTCAAACAACCTCTCTGAGCACAGGACACACGTCAAGTTTGTATTGGACAAACTAAGGCAAAACATGCTTTACGCTAAATTGGAGAAATGCATCTTCGAGGTAACATCTGTCACCTTTTTAGGGTACATAATTTCCACCTCGGGGCTGTCTATGGATCCGGCCAAGGTCTCTGCTGTCCTAGAATTGCCTCAACCAGTGGGGTTAAAATCTCTTCAGAGATTTGTAGGCTTTGCCAATTACTATAGAAGGTTCATAAAGGGGTACTCCACTGTCATTGCACCCCTCGCCTGTCTCACTAAGAAAGGGGCAGATACTACCCACTGGTCTCCAGAGGCTCTGCATGCATTCTCCACTTTGAAAGATTTGTTTTGCTCTGCACCCATCCTAAGACACGTTGACACCTCCTATCCCTTTATTGTTGAGGTGGACGCCTCTGAGGTCGGGGTAGGGGCTGTGCTGTCCCAGCGGTCAGGGTTGCAGGGTAGATTGCACCCATGTGCCTATTTTTCTCGTAGGTTATCTCCGGCAGAGAGAAACTATGATATAGGCAACAGGGAGCTCCTGGCCATCAAATTGGCCTTTGAAGAATGGCGTCATTGGTTGGAAGGAGCAGAACATACGATTACAGCTTACACTGATCACAAAAATTTACAATACATTGAGGGAGCTAAGAGATTAAGCCCCCATCAGGCTCGATGGTCATTGTTCTTCTCGAGATTCAGATTTATAATTACGTACACTCCAGGGAGCAAAAACATTAAGGCAGATGCCCTGTCTAGATGCTTTGAGCCGGAGACAGCACAGCCCTCCGCCCCAGAGACCATTGTCCCACAGAAACTGGTACTAGCAACAACTGAGACTTGGGAAGATTGGACAGAGACTTTAGGTTCCTTTCAGCAGGACGTCCCGGAGGGAAAGCCCGAAGGGGTTATGTTTATTCCACTGCCATTTCGTCTTCAGATTTTACAGATGTTCCACTCACACAAAAATGTGGGACACCCTGGGGCCTCCAGAACACAGGACCTTGTGGCCAGATGTGCTTGGTGGCCTTCTCTGGCAACCGATTGCAAGGAGTCTGTCAGAGAGTGTGCGGTGTGTGCGAGGAGTAAGCCCTCCCGGCTGGCACCTGTGGGAATGTTGCAGCCCTTGCCCACCCCGAGTGAGCCATGGACCCACTTGTCCATGGATTTTATGGGTGAGCTCCCCAGTAGAGTTGGGCCGAACGGTTCGCCGGCGAACGGGGTTCGCGCGAACTTAGGTGGTTCGCGTGCGGGTACCGCACGCGAACCTTTTGCGGAAGAAGTTCGGTTCGCCCCATAATGCACCTGAGGGTCAACTTTGACCCTCTACATCACAGTCAGCAGGCCCAGTGTAGCCAATTAGGCTACACTAGCCCCTGGAGCCCCACCCCCCCTTATATAAGGCAGGCAGCGGCGGCCATTACGGCCACTCGTGTGCCTGCATTAGTCAGAGTAGGGCGAGCTGCTGCAGACTGTCTCTCAGGGAAAGATTAGTTAGGCTTAACTTCTTCCTGGCTGCATACCTGTTCTGTTCAGTGAGCCCTCAGCCCACTGCATACCTGTACTGTGATCCTGCCACTGCATAGCTGTTCAGTGATCCTGCCACAGCATACCTGTTCTGTTCAGTGAGCCCTCAGCCCACTGCATACCTGTACTGTGATCCTGCCACTGCATAGCTGTTCAGTGATCCTGCCACAGCATACCTGTTCTGTTCAGTGAGCCCTCAGCCCACTGCATACCTGTACTGTGATCCTGCCACTGCATAGCTGTTCAGTGATCCTGCCACAGCATACCTGTTCTGTTCAGTGAGCCCTCAGCCCACTGCATACCTGTACTGTGATCCTGCCACTGCATACCTGTTCAGTGATCCTGCCACAGCATACCTGTTCTGTTCAGTGAGCTCTCAGCCCACTGCATACCTGTACTGTGATCCTGCCACTGCATACCTGTTCAGTGATCCTGCCACAGCATACCTGTTCTGTTCAGTGAGCCCTCAGCCCACTGCATACCTGTACTGTGATCCTGCCACTGCATAGCTGTTCAGTGATCCTGCCACAGCATACCTGTTCTGTTCAGTGAGCCCTCAGCCCACTGCATACCTGTACTGTGATCCTGCCACTGCATAGCTGTTCAGTGATCCTGCCACAGCATACCTGTTCTGTTCAGTGAGCCCTCAGCCCACTGCATACCTGTACTGTGATCCTGCCACTGCATAGCTGTTCAGTGATCCTGCCACAGCATACCTGTTCTGTTCAGTGAGCCCTCAGCCCACTGCATACCTGTACTGTGATCCTGCCACTGCATACCTGTTCAGTGATCCTGCCACAGCATACCTGTTCTGTTCAGTGAGCTCTCAGCCCACTGCATACCTGTACTGTGATCCTGCCACTGCATACCTGTTCAGTGATCCTGCCACAGCATACCTGTTCTGTTCAGTGAGCCCTCAGCCCACTGCATACCTGTACTGTGATCCTGCCACTGCATAGCTGTTCAGTGATCCTGCCACAGCATACCTGTTCTGTTCAGTGAGCCCTCAGCCCACTGCATACCTGTACTGTGATCCTGCCACTGCATAGCTGTTCAGTGATCCTGCCACAGCATACCTGTTCTGTTCAGTGAGCCCTCAGCCCACTGCATACCTGTACTGTGATCCTGCCACTGCATAGCTGTTCAGTGATCCTGCCACAGCATACCTGTTCTGTTCAGTGAGCCCTCAGCCCACTGCATACCTGTACTGTGATCCTGCCACTGCATAGCTGTTCAGTGATCCTGCCACAGCATACCTGTTCTGTTCAGTGAGCCCTCAGCCCACTGCATACCTGTACTGTGATCCTGCCACTGCATACCTGTTCAGTGATCCTGCCACAGCATACCTGTTCTGTTCAGTGAGCTCTCAGCCCACTGCATACCTGTACTGTGATCCTGCCACTGCATACCTGTTCAGTGATCCTGCCACAGCATACCTGTTCTGTTCAGTGAGCCCTCAGCCCACTGCATACCTGTACTGTGATCCTGCCACTGCATAGCTGTTCAGTGATCCTGCCACAGCATACCTGTTCTGTTCAGTGAGCCCTCAGCCCACTGCATACCTGTACTGTGATCCTGCCACTGCATAGCTGTTCAGTGATCCTGCCACAGCATACCTGTTCTGTTCAGTGAGCCCTCAGCCCACTGCATACCTGTACTGTGATCCTGCCACTGCATACCTGTTCAGTGATCCTGCCACAGCATACCTGTTCTGTTCAGTGAGCCCTCAGCCCACTGCATACCTGTACTGTGATCCTGCCACTGCATAGCTGTTCAGTGATCCTGCCACAGCATACCTGTTCTGTTCAGTGAGCCCTCAGCCCACTGCATACCTGTACTGTGATCCTGCCACTGCATAGCTGTTCAGTGATCCTGCCACAGCATACCTGTTCTGTTCAGTGAGCCCTCAGCCCACTGCATACCTGTACTGTGATCCTGCCACTGCATAGCTGTTCAGTGATCCTGCCACAGCATACCTGTTCTGTTCAGTGAGCCCTCAGCCCACTGCATACCTGTACTGTGATCCTGCCACTGCATAGCTGTTCAGTGATCCTGCCACTGTATACCTGTTCTGTGAACCCGCCACTGTATACCTGTTCTGTGAACCCGCCACTGTATACCTGTTCTGTTCAGTGGACCTGCCACTGTATACCTGTTTAGTGAACACGCCACTGCATACCTGTTGTGTTCAGTGAACCTGCCACTGCATACCTGTTCTGTGAACCCGCCACTGTATACCTGTTCTGTTCAGTGGACCCGCCACTGTATACCTGTTCTGTTCAGTGGACCTGCCACTGTATACCTGTTCTGTTCAGTGGACCTGCCACTGTATACCTGTTTAGTGAACACGCCACTGCATACCTGTTGTGTTCAGTGAACCTGCCACTGCATACCTGTTCTGTGAACCCGCCACTGTATACCTGTTCTGTTCAGTGGACCTGCCACTGTATACCTGTTCTGTTCAGTGGACCTGCCACTGTATACCTGTTTAGTGAACACGCCACTGCATACCTGTTGTGTTCAGTGAACCCGCCACTGTATACCTGTACTGTTCAGTGAACCCACCGCATCAGTGCGCATACCTGTGCAGTTAAGTGAACCCACCTACCTACGTGAGTGCACGCAGTGTGATATACCACTCCGTGCATACCCGATATGGACAAAACAGGAAGAGGAAGAGGTAGTGGCAGAGGCAGAGGAAGGCCACCCGGCAGGTCTGCGCGAGGTCGTGTAAATGTAATTTCGTGTGGACCTGGCCCACAGTACAGTGCTCGGAAGAAGGCACGTCCCATCACCTCCCAAGATTGTCAGGACGTGGTTGAGTATTTAGCGACACAGAACACCTCATCTTGCTCAGCCACCAGCGCTACTACTAGCACCACTTCCGCTGCATTTGACACTTCGCAAGAATTATTTAGTGGTGGTGAAATCACTGATGCACAGCCATTGTTACAGCCAGATGAATTTTCACCAGCTCATATGTCTGCGTTACGCGACAACACTATGGATGTAACGTGTAAGGAGGATGAAGGACCTACACATTTGGATTTTTCTGAGGCAAGCGAAGCTGGGCAGGATGATTACGATGATGACGATGATAGGGATCCTCTGTATGTTCCCAATAGAGGAGATGAAGAGGGGGACAGTTCAGAGGGGGAGTCAGAGAGTAGTAGGAGGATAGAAGTTGCTGAAAGAAGCTGGGGCAGCTCTTCGTCAGAAACAGCTGGTGGCAGAGTCCGGCACCATGTATCGCCAGATTCGCCACCTATGTACAGCCAGCCAACTTGCCCTTCAGCATCAGCTGCTGAGGTCCCCATAGTGCCCACATCCCAGGGTGGCTCAGCGGTGTGGAAATTTTTTAATGTGTGTGCCTCAGATCGGACCAAAGCCATCTGTTCGCTCTGCCAACAAAAATTGAGCCGTGGAAAGGCCAACACTCACGTAGGGACAAGTGCCTTACGAAGGCACCTGGAGAAAAGGCACAAACAGCAATGGGATGGCCACCTGAGCAAAAGCAGCAGCAGCACACAAAAGCAAAGTCACCCTCCTTCTCCTCTTCCTCCTTCAGGTGCATCATCTGCTTATGCCGCTCTCTCCCTTGCACCTTCACAGGCACCCTCCTCCACTCCGCCTCTGCCCTTGAGCGGTTCCTGCTCCTCTGCCCACAGCAGCAGTCAGGTGTCCGTGAAGGAAATGTTTGAGCGGAAGAAGCCACTTTTGGCCAGTCACCCCCTTGCCCGGCGTCTGACAGCTGGCGTGGCGGAACTGTTAGCTCGCCAGCTGTTACCATACCGGCTGGTGGACTCTGAGGCCTTCCGTAAATTTGTGGCCATCGGAACACCGCAGTGGAAGATGCCAGGCCGCACTTATTTTTCCAGAAAGGCCATACCCCAACTGCACCGTGAAGTTGAGAGGCAAGTGGTGTCATCTCTTGCGAAGAGCGTTGGGTCAAGGGTACACCTGACCACGGATGCCTGGTCTGCCAAGCACGGGCAGGGCCGCTACATTACCTACACAGCCCATTGGGTGAACCTGGTGGTGAACGATGGCAAGCAGAAAGCGGCGGACCAAATTGTGACACCTCCACGGCTTGCAGGCAGGCCTCCTGCCACCTCCTCTCCTCCTGCTACATGCTCTTCGCTGTCCTCCTCCTCCTTCTTGGCTGAGTGGCAGTTCTCCTCTCCAGCTACACAGCCCCAGCTCCGCAGGGCCTATGCTGCATGCCAGGTACGACGGTGTCACGCCATCTTAGACATGGCTTGTCTCAAAGCGGAGAGTCACACTGGAGCAGCTCTCCTGGCTGCTCTTAAGAAACAGGTGGATGAGTGGCTGACCCCGCACCACCTGGAGATAGGCAACGTAGTGTGCGACAACGGCAGCAATCTGCTTGCCGCTTTGCATATGGGGAAGCTGACACACATACCCTGCATGGCACATGTCATGAATCTGGTGGTTCAAAGATTTGTGGCAAAGTACCCTGGCTTAGCGGATGTCCTGAAGCAGGCCAGGAAGTTCTGTGGGCATTTGAGGCGCTCTTACACAGCCATGGCACGATTTGCAGAAATTCAGCGTAAAAACAACATGCCGGTGAGACGCCTCATTTGCGATAGCCCCACTCGCTGGAACTCGACCCTCCTCATGTTCTCCCGCCTGCTAGAACAGAAGAAAGCCGTCACCCAGTACCTCTACAACTGGAGTAGAACGAAACAGTCTGGGAAGATGGGGATGTTCTGGCCCGACAACTGGACAATGATGAAAAATGCATGCAGGCTCATGCGGCCGTTTGAGGAGGTGACCAACCTGGTGAGCCGCAGTGAGGGCACCATCAGCGACTTAATTCCCTACGCGTACTTCTTGGAGCGTGCTGTGCGTAGAGTGGCGGATGAAGCTGCGAATGAGCGTGACCAGGAACCGTTACGGCAGGAACAGGCATGGGACCAATTTTCATCAGACCCAGCTGTTTCCTCAACACCTGCAGCAGCACAGAGGGGGGAGGAGGAGGAAGAAGAGAGGTCATGTGCAGAAGATGAGTCAGACTCAGAGGATGATGAGCAAGGTGTTTCTTTGGGGGAGGAGGAGGAGGAGGAGGAGGGGACAGCGGCAGGAGAACAACCGCAGCAGGCGTCGCAGGGGGCTTGTGCTGCGCAACCTTCCCGTGGTATTGTTCGCGGCTGGGGGGAGGAGGTTGACTTACCTGACGTCACTGAGGAAGAGCAAGAGGAGATGGAGGGTACTGGATCCGACTTTGTGCAGATGTCGTCTTTTATGCTGTCCTGCCTGTTGAGGGACCCCCGTATAAAAAACCTCAAGGGGAATGAGCTGTACTGGGTGGCCACACTACTAGACCCTCGGTACAGGCACAAAGTGGCGGACCTGTTACCAACTCACCGGAAGGTGGAAAGGATGCAGCACATGCAGAACCAGCTGTCAACTATGCTTTACAATGCCTTTAAGGGTGATGTGACGGCACAACGCCAGCAAGGTACCACTGCCACTAATCCTCCTCCCGTGTCCACGCAGTCAAAGACAGGACGCTCCAGCGATCTCATGGTGATGTCGGACATGCGGACGTTCTTTAGTCCAACGCCTCGCCGTAGCCCTTCCGGATCCACCCTCCACCAACGCCTGGAACGGCAGGTAGCCGACTACCTGGCCTTAAGTGTGGATGTAGACACTGCTGTGAACAGCGATGAGGAACCCTTGAACTACTGGGTGCGCAGGCTTGACCTGTGGCCAGAGCTGTCCCAATTTGCCATCCAACTTCTCTCCTGCCCTGCCGCAAGCGTCCTCTCAGAAAGGACCTTCAGCGCAGCTGGAGGCATTGTCACAGAGAAGAGAAGTCGCCTAAGTCACAAAAGTGTTAAGTACCTCACCTTTATAAAAATGAATGAGGCATGGATCCCGGAGGGCTGCTGCCCGCCCCAAGACTAAGTCAGTCCCCGCACATACAGCATCTCTGCCTGCACGCCGTGTGACTGGCTGCCTGGCCTGCCCCAAGAAGACTAAGTCGCTCCCAGTCCCTCCACACAGCATGTCTGCCTGCAGGCCGCTTCACTACCTTCTCCGCCACCACCAACAGGGTCCGGGACTCCAGGCGGATTGCTGAATTTTTTAGGCCGCTGCTAGCAGCGGCCGCTGTAATAATTTTTCGGGTGCGTGTACATGACTGCCTAATTTTTCTGGCTGCACTGCGGGCAGCTGCAACAACAAAAGAAAAGGCATGAACATGCGCCCATTCCCCTTCGTGATCATTACCTTGCCGTGGTGAAGGGGCTTGCGTATCACAATGGAGCAATGACCGGCGCCTAGATGAGTGTCTCGGGGGGCACACCCACGATAATAAGGTCGTTGCCTCATTGTGGTCAGACCAAATTTGATCAGCTGGACAGTCACTGTTCTGTCATTCAGCTACATCAGCCAGGTGACTGACCATATGGGCTGTAAAGCCACCAAAACCTGCACTCTCGCCATGGTGCGCACCAGTCCAGCACGGCCGTCACTACACAAACAGCTGTTTGCGGTGCGTTACACGATGAGTTTGGTGCGTCAGTGTGAAGCAGTACCTTAATTACACTACCTGATTGATGTATACACATGCAAGATGTTTGAAAGCACTTTAGGCCTGTCATTTAACATTCAATGTGATTTCTGCCCTTAAAACGCTGCTTTGCGTCAAATCCAGATTTTTCCCGGGGACTTTTGGCATGTATCCCACTCCGCCATCCCCCCCTCCAGGTGTTAGACCCCTTGAAACATCTTTTCCATCACTTTTGTGGCCAGCATAATTAATTTTTTTTTTCAAAGTTCGCATCCCCATTGAAGTCTATTGCGGTTCGCGAACTTTAACGCGAACCGAACCTTTCGCGAAAGTTCGCGAACCCGGTTCGCGAACCGAAAATCGGAGGTTCGGCCCAACTCTACTCCCCAGGTCTGAGGGCATGTCGGTCATTTGGGTGGTAGTCGACCGCTTTAGTAAAATGGCCCATTTTGTGCCCTTGAAAGGACTCCCCTCGGCCCAGGAATTGGCCGATTTGTTCATCATCCACGTTTTCCGATTGCATGGCATTCCGGAAAACATAGTGTCAGATAGGGGAGTCCAATTTGTTTCTAGATTTTGGAGGGCATTTTGTCACCAAATGGGCATGGAACTGTCATTTTCGTCGGGCTACCACCCACAGACCAATGGTCAGACAGAAAGAGTCAATCAATCATTGGAACAGTTTTTGAGGTGTTACGTTGCAGAGGCTCAAAATGATTGGGTCAAGTTTTTACCCTTCGCAGAATTTGCGCACAATAATTTGAAAAGCTCCTCTTCAGGATTTTGTCCATTCCAGGTAGTGACCAGGAAGTTGCCTAAATTCTCCCCATTGCCAGTCGCCTCCACTCCGTTTCCAGCTCTGGAGGCCTGGCAAAGGTCATTTAAAGACATGTGGTGGATCGTGAAAAATAATTTGGAGAAGGCGTTTCAAAGTCAAAAAGGTCAAGCTGACAAAAGACGTTCCTTAGAGTGAAGGTTTTCACCAGGAGACTTAGTCTGGGTGTCCACACGTCACTTGACCTTGAAACAGCCCTCAGCTAAGTTGGGGCCCAGGTATGTGGGTCCATTTCCAGTAACTAGAAAGATCAACAATATCACTTATGCCATTGACCTTCCTGCCAGTATGCGTGGCGTGAGATCCTTTCATGTGTCCCTACTTAAGCCAGCAGTCCATGTGGGTCCCACTCATCCTCCTCCTGTGATGATAGATGACCAACCTGAGTACGAAGTAGAGAAGATTTTAGACTCTCGCATAGTCCAGAACTCAGTACAATATCTGGTTCATTGGAAAGGGTATGGTATTGAGGAGAGATCATGGGTACCTGAATGTCGCATGCATGCTGACAAATTAAGAAGGGAGTTCCACGCGTTGCATCCTGAGAAGCCTGGTAGGAGCTGTCCGGAGTCCACTCCTCAGGGGGGGTACTGTGAGGAAACGCGGAAAAGCCGCCACAAGGGCTCAGAGTGAGGCGGCTGTTTCCGCGTCTACCATGGCGGCACAACGCGAAGAAACCGCCGCATGCCGCATGGGCAGAGCGGTGGAGTCCGCGTTGGATGCAGCGGATTGCACGCATGGCAAAGCTGCTGACATTGTGGTTGGACGCGGGGAGACCGCCGCTTGCTTAGAGAGCGGGGCGGCGGCCCCCGCGCCTGAATCAACGGATACATTGCAAGACATATCTGGTGGGGCTGGGACTGCTAGTCCACACAGGTTCAGAAGGACGTGCGCGCGCACTGAGAGGCAAAGCTTATATGACAGCCAGAGAAGAGTCAGCTGACCAAGTGGGTCAGCTGACATTTTCACCGCCTTCCATTGGTCCAGCACTTAGGGGTGGCGCTGGTGAGCGCTGTAGTATATATATTGGATGCTGGTCATTTCTCTGGTGTCTGCCGTTGCGATCACTACGTGGTAGCACTCAGACCTTGTCTGTATCTATGTTCTAGCATAGTTTCCAAAGGTGTTGATGATCAAGGAACTCACACCTTAGCATTAGGAATATTGATCTGTATTATTTGTTATGACCTTCTGCCTGCCTGACTTTTCCTCTGAACTCTGATTCTGTACCGTGCTATTTCTGATATCCTGTTACCAAACTCTGCTCGTTCCTGGACTCTGTATTTGCCTCCTGATTCTGTACTTTGCTATTCTGATACTCCGTTGCCAAACCCTGCCTGTTTATTGGATTCCGTATCTGTCTCCTGAATCTGTACCTTATCTGTCTGTGTGTTAACGACCTGGCTTGCCGACCTCGAGAGGTGCTCTGCTTGCTATAACTGAATTGCTGTTGTTTATCCCCTGCTTATTGCCTGAAGAAGTGGGCTGTGCCCGCGAAACGCGTTGCATCTTTGGGGTATTTTCAATAAATGTGTATATCTATATATTTACAGTCCTTTGTGTCTGCTTTAACGGAGGCGAGTCCACCACTTCCTCCCAGCAATTATTTGTTATGACCTTCTGCCTGCCTGACTTTTCCTCTGAACTCTGATTCTGTACCGTGCTATTTCTGATATCCTGTTACCAAACTCTGCTCGTTCCTGGACTCTGTATTTGCCTCCTGATTCTGTACTTTGCTATTCTGATACTCCGTTGCCAAACCCTGCCTGTTTATTGGATTCCGTATCTGTCTCCTGAATCTGTACCTTATCTGTCTGTGTGTTAACGACCTGGGTTGCCGACCTCGAGAGGTGCTCTGCTTGCTATAACTGAATTGCTGTTGTTTATCCCCTGCTTATTGCCTGAAGAAGTGGGCTGTGCCCGCGAAATGCGCTGCATCTTTGGGGTATTTTCAATAAATGTGTATATCTATATATTTACAGTCCTTCGTGTCTGCTTTAACGGAGGTGAGTCCACCACTTCCTCCCAGCAATTATTTGTTATGACCTTCTGCCTGCCTGACTTTTCCTCTGAACTCTGATTCTGTACCGTGCTATTTCTGATATCCTGTTACCAAACTCTGCTCGTACCTGGACTCTGTATTTGCCTCCTGATTCTGTACTTTGCTATTCTGATACTCCGTTGCCAAACCCTGCCTGTTTATTGGATTCCGTATCTGTTTCCTGAATCTGTACCTTATCTGTCTGTGTGTTAACGACCTGGCTTGCCGACCTCGAGAGGTGCTCTGCTTGCTATAACTGAATTGCTGTTGTTTATCCCCTGCTTATTGCCTGAAGAAGTGGGCTGTGCCCGCGAAACGCGTTGCATCTTTGGGGTATTTTCAATAAATGTGTATATCTATATATTTACAGTCCTTCGTGTCTGCTTTAACGGAGGCGAGTCCACCACTTCCTCCCAGCAATTTTTTTAAAAATTTTATGTACTTTTATCCTTCTGTCGCCTCTGTTCACCTACCAATATATTTGAGTCCACCCCAGGTGGAGGGGTGATCTACCCCCTTTCTTCCTATCTACAGAGAGCGACTTCTTAATCCTGAATGAGGACAGGTCTAATCTCCTCACCTGCCTAATGAGTGGTTACCTAGGTGGTAACCCGTGTTTGTGAGTATTACCATCTCACTGTTTCATTTATCCAATCAATTTTGACATACTACACCATATTGGGCTCTTGATTTCTCTTCAACTTTGGCCTTACTGTTAGAGGCAGTTCCCAGATCTGTTAGTGACACCCTCTCTCTCTGGTGTCACTCACGCTCTTTCCTTCCTACACTCAGCCTAGCTCCTCCCTCGGGAGAGTCTAGGCCATCGGAAGGAACATAATTCTGTATAAGTACTCAAAGTATATGTTTGCATCTAAACACTCACTTGTTATCTCTGGTGTCCAGAGGTTAGTATATATATATATATATATATATGTATGATTATCTGTGATACTGCAGATCACCAATAATCGGGTATATTCTGTATTCTCGGTGATACTGCAGTTCACCATTAATTAGACCCTCTCTGTGTTACACCGATCGTTACAGAGGGGTTTGGGTTTCTGGAGAACTGGGCAGACTTTGCAGTCGGCTACAGGTTCTACAGCAGGGATGGGCTGCACCTTAATGGGAAGGGTGCAGCTGCATTGGGGGAGAAGATGGCTAAATGGTTGGAGGAGATTTTAAACTAGGATCTGGGGGTAGGCAGGAGGATAAAGTCTCAATATGTAAACAAGATAAGGTAAAAAGACAGTGGGAGCCTAACATTATGGGGGGTGGAGAGGGGGGTGGGGACAGTGTAAAGAGTAAGGAGGTTGGTAAAACTTCAAGTAGCCCATTTCATGTAACCAAAATTGGAAAATGTGGTGGTAAAAATATAAAGTGCATGGTAACCAATGCTAGGAGCCTTGCAAATAAAATGGACGAAGTAGAGTTCATTCCGATTGACAAAGGCTATGACATTGTGGGAATAACCGAGACATGGATAGATGAAAGCCATGATTCGATAGCAAATTTAGAGGGATACAATGGCCTCAATTCACTAAGCTTAACTCCTGTCTTTAATAACTCTTCTAAACTGTTTTACAGTTATCACAATTATATCATCATGGTGATAACTGTAAAACAGCTCAGAAAAGTTATTTAAGACAGGAGTTAAGCTTAGTGAATTGAGGCCAATGTGTTTAGGAAGGATAGAACAGGGAAAAAGGGTGGAGGGGTTTGTCTCTTTGTTAAGAATTCTTTTACAGCTGTCCTGAACGATGAGACGGAGGAATATTGTGAAGATGTGGAGTCAGTTTGGGTAAATATTCATGGTGTAATAAAAAGTTTGCCAAATGCTTATTGGGGTATGCTACAAGCCACCACATATTCATGAAGCTGCAGAACTGCAATTACTACAGCTGATTGAAAAAGCAGCAATAAAAATGAGGTCATAATTATGGGCGACTTCAACTTTCCAGACATTGACTGGAGTATTGAGGCTACCCATTCTGGTAAAAGCAGCAGATTTCTGGCAGCACTACAGGACAATTACTTGACTCAAATGGTAACCGAACCAACTAGGGGGAATGCGTTACTGGATCTGATCATTTCTAATAGACCAGATAATGTATCAAATGTGCAGGTTCAAGAACATTTGGGAAATAGTGATCACAACATGATAACGTTTGATCTGGTGACTGATAGGCCACGGGGCAGCGGGACCACTAAAATTATGAATTTTAGAAAAGCAAAGTTCAATCAGCTCAAGCAGGCACTAAGTTTGGTGAACTGGGATAATGTACTACAAGGGGAGGACACTGAAGGGAAATGGCAAGCTTTTAAACTTATTCTCAATCAATATTGTAGTATGTATATCCCATATGGAAACAAAATGTCTAGGAATAAAAAAAGGCCTCTATGGATGAATAGAAAGGTTAGAGATAAAATAAAGGGGAAAAAGAATGCCTATAAGGTCCTAAAACAGGAGGGGACCGAGGCTGCATTAAGCAATTATAAGGAGTGCAATAAAATAAATTAGGCTGGCAAAGATTGAAGCTGCAAATCAAATCGCTAGGGATATCAAATCTAACTCAAAGAAGTTTTACAAGTACATCAACTCTAAAAAAAGAAAGGTTGACTGTATTGGACTCCTGTGATGGTTAGTGCCGCCACTCAGACGTCTGATTATTTGGTGATCTGCAGAATCACCAAAAATGCAGACGCTATACCCGATTATGTGTGATCTGCAGAATCACCAAAAATGCAGACGCTATACCCGATTATGTGTGATCTGCAGAATCACCAATAATACCAGTATAGAACCCCTAGAGCTGAGAATGTAGTGTTTGGTGCAACCGTAACTTTAATAGTTTTATCAGATCTTAACAGGACAGATTCGACCAGAACCTCCCCAGTGAGGCTGAGAAAGATACAGACAGAAATACAGAGGTAGTATAGCTGGTCTCTGCCAGGGGTGCTGGCGTGAGACAAGAACCAATCAAACAGATACTAACAGAGCTTTACCAGATGGCCTGGAATGACTACCAGGCGACTACAGGAATGCACAGATGTGAGAGATGTATGGCTGGTTGTTCTGACATTCTAATATCACTCTAATATCACACTGATCAGATACATGTATACTTGTATATGAAATTGATCTATTTTCTAATATATATATATATATATATATATATATATATATATACATATATATACATATATACCTACATATCCTTTCAGTCCCCCCTTTGGTCATTTCTTCCAAAGGAAGCAGATGACCATACTAAAGCCAATACCTAAACCAGGCAGAGCTAGCATCACAGTGGGCAAAATTTTGGTCGAAGTCTCCTAATGGTCAAACCACGAATAGCTATTTGGTAAAGTACTCCTAACAAAGAAAATGATTAACCAACCTGTAACCTTAAACAAGCAATTAAACAATGTTGGCCAATCTAATGGTCAAACAAATCAGAGAAATCAGAAAGGAACCAAATCAGAAATTACTCAGGAAAAAAAACTAATAATTATTTTACCTGATACATATCAAAGCTAAGAACAATTATCTTTCCTGATGTAATCTAGCAAAAATTTTATGCGGACTGCATGCATGGAGTACGCTCATGTGTTTAACTTAGCCCGCGGCAGGAATATCTCTCTTAGATCAATATAAGGAGCTTTCTTATCTCATCACTTACCCCAAGAGAAACTTCCATCTGCTCCATTTTGGAAAAGGGCTTGTCTAAATACTAGGCCTCAGGTAGGCCAAGGTCAAAAACCCTTATGATAGCAACTAACTCCTGCATAAGGTGGCTATGCAACAAGATATGAGATTTGGGAGAGGGTGGTCTTGACTCTACAAAACCGTTTGGGAGGCATGGCAGACTTCTCACCCTCCATCAGCCACTGTACTCCAAGCGATCTCTGTACTCTAAGTTACACATTCCTGCTAAAACAGGGGTGGAAAGATAACACCAACCCAACTACAATCATAATGCCCAGAGTACAGAGGATGAGATCAGAAATACAGAAGTACTGCCAGAACCCACTAAACAAGTCAAAAGTAGCTACAGGCCTCAGTACAGGACATATTTGTGAAAAGGAATACACAGATCACAGCAGGAGACTAGGGAATAAGGCTACATGAGACCCTCAACATCTCTGGCCTTCCAATTATCCCATATTAAATATACCAATCGGGTTGCTCAAGGCAACTGTAGTGCTGTGAAATTGTAGTCCATCACACCAATCATACTGACCAAAGCCTGTTATGCTTGCTCAGACAAACAGATAAACAAACTCTGATTTAGTAAGGGAAGGGAATGTTAGCTAATTGACTTTGTACCACAGTAATGGTAAATATCTATACAGACACACTACAAATCAAAGCAGAAAAAGATGTAACTAATAGCAACCGCTGCCATAGATACTCTTTCAAGGTCAGGACTAGCAGGACAACTGTAATGATGGCTACCTTCAGATTTAACCATACGAGAAAGACTCTGCTAATCACACATATGGACACTCAGCAGCTATATTCACAATCAGGATAGGACAAAACACAATAGAAATATGGACCCTAGCAAAACTTAGCAAAACAATTATGGCCAAATTGAATCTACTAAAGACCAAGGTATCAAAAAGGTAGGAGACTTGTTCCCTGAAAATCGCCCACTGAGATCAGGCCTGCTGAATTATATGTGTAGTAACACATATGTGAATTTATATCGATCTATATATATATATATATATATATATATATATATATATATATATATATTTTACCATCTGATAAATATACAATTTTTTAGTTATCTAGGTTGAAGAAAGATGTGTGTACATAAAGTTTAGCCAAAAAAAAAAAGTACAACACCAGCCCATTTCACTGCTGGTCCAGAGGAAGGCAAAAACCCTTATAAGGCATAGTGTAATTAGCCCCAGAAAGGGAAAAATTCCTCCAAAATGGCAATCAGAAAAAATCCCTGGATCTCCAGCACTTGGCATTATTTAGTAATTGAGATAAAAAATATCAGCTCATTACATATCAACCCATTATTTAACTTACAAAAACCCTACTCCTAATCTTTTCCTAAAGGATGATATAACAGAAATAAAGGCTTTTATTATTCAGAAAGCATTAACCCATAATGTGACTTACAACTAACTCCCATTCTATAATATCCTTAATATAGTGGCCCACCCCTCATAGCAGCTGATTCAATTATCGATCTAAGATCGGCATTGAAAATATCCAATCCTTGATCAGACAAGTGAACCCTATCAGGGCAGAATAAGTTAGGCTGAGAACCCTCAAACTTATTATGCCAATAAGAAAAACCCCCTATAGCTGGCAGGGATCCACATGATTCCCACTCAAATGACAAATAAGAATGTCTGGCATAGGACATTTCTGCATTAAAGAAGTAACCCTACCAAAAAACATATTCCAAATCATCCCTCTAATACTGAACCAATAGATCATAAAGTTATTTTTAGATAAACCAAGGTTTTCCCCATAGCTACTATTAATAGCTTTTCCATGAGCCCAATACACATAAGAATGCCCCACAATCCATACAATCTTCCTGGGTCTGAGATCCAGATCTTGTTCCATTCTTCAACAGATGACACAAGCAACTTTGAAACTTCTATTAGAGCACACTTTTACTGTCCACTTGATGAAAAGTCTCTTTTTCCAATCACTTGGGATTCAGGGCTTAGTCGAACTACTTCACCCAACACAGCGGATTTAGTAGGAAATCCTTCTGTAAAGATAGCCTCAGGATAGCCTCTGGTCAGACTCCCTCTGAATGGATCCCTCTGGACAGGCTCCCTCTGGATCGGTCTCTCTAGACAGGCTCCCTCTGGATGGATTACCTTCGGATGGACTCTGGTCAAGTAGTCAGCTTTTACCCTCCTCAGGATAGATGTCTGGCAAGAAAGAAAAAGAAAAATGTGCGAGCATCATTTTTTCCCAAAAATCCAATAAATTCTTTATTTTTCCTAGTACTTGTAATACTAATATTATTCATACTCTCCACCATGAACTTCAAAACATACTTAGCGGATCTTCTATGATCCCAACGGATCTCTCGCAATACCCCGTTTGCATGACATCGCTGTACCAGTGCGAGTATGTGACTCCATACATGGCAGAGAGGATAAATTCCCAATAGATTTTTTACACCATAATGAATTCCCATTTTTCATTCTTCCATTACAAGTCACATATCCATTTTCATTACACTCTCATTTCATCATACCTTCCACAATCATACCACAAACCCTAAATAATGATGTATTTAAAGAATTTAGGTGGCCCTAGTGCAATATCTGCCCCCTTCTTACTATACCATTACATGGAATGACATGACACAGACCACTAGGCCTGGGCAGGGCTTGACTTGTATATAGACAACAAACTAACATGACAGTTCCCATATTCCTCTTTCCCCCCCTTTGACCATACATTAAAGTTATTGTAATATTTGGTCAGAGTTAGCAAAAGGCTACAAGGCATAATATGAGCAGGGTGCCCTTTCAAATTTACAGCTACAGACATACAAAGAACATCTATAATGTCCCTTTTTCCAATAGTGGGCTCCAGGGCCAGGCCGAGGCATAGGCTGGAGAGGCTCCAGCCTCAGGGTGCAGTGTAGGAGGGGGCGCAGAATTCATTCAGCTGTCATTCCTAATTGTGTTTGAAGCAGAAATAAATAAGAAAAGGGGATACATGGCAGTGACCGCAAGCCAGATAACTAGATATTAAGGTGTTGGGGAGGTTGTGGGCCCTGTGGCGCCTCTTAGTCTAATAGCAATCAGTGTGTGAGTGCTGGGGTGGCAGGGATGGAGGGGCCCACTTTGGTGTCTCAGCCTTGGGTGCTGGAGGACCTTGTCCCGGCTCTGGTGGGCTCAGGGTGCTAAAGCTATGGTTGTCCCTGAGACACACTCTATATGCAGGAACAACACTAGAGAGATTAGCCTAAGGTCTCCTCACTAAACAAAATAGGCCCTAAACTACAGAACAAGCAGAGGTGAAATTAAAATCCTGTCAGAGATAAAGTTTCTAATCAGCACACTATAAAATTAAACAGTGTTTTTTTTTTCCTTCTGGAGATTTACCTTTCTTCAGAACAGTGAAAAATCTATAGTATAATTGTCATAACAACATTAAATAATTTTTTTTCTTTCTGCTTTAGCAGCCAGAAATGACAAAGTGGTATGTTACTTCTGCTTTTTCTGCTGGCAAATGAAAAAACCCACAAACAGATGCTGAGACATGGTTTCACCAAAGAGAGAGAAAAAAAAACATACTTTTAACCAGTTCACCCCCAAGGGTTTTTATCCTAACGGACCAGAGCAATTTTCAGTTGTCAGTGCTCCTCCCTTTTATTCCCTAATAACTTTATTACTACCTATCACAAGAAAATGATCTATACCTCGTTTTTTTCGCCACCAATTAGGCTTTCTGTGGATTGTACATTTTGCTAAGAATTTTTTTATTCTAAATGCGTTTTAATGAGAAAAACCGAAAAAAAAGAAAAAAAATCATTATTTCTCAGTTTTCAACCATTATAGTTTTAAAATTAAACATTCTCCTGTGGATAAAACAAACACGTTTTATTTGCCAAGTTGTTCTGATTATTAAACAGTTTAAATGATGTCCCTATCACAATGTATGGCGACAGTATATTATTTTGAAATATAAGTGTTATTTTTCTGTTGTGTTTTTTTTTATTCTGGCCATAATTACAAGCCCCTATGTAGTGAATTAAAATTAATTTCCCCCCATAAAATATAAATTAACAAAGCTGAGTCCCTAAGGCAACTATTTATTTATTGATTTTTTTTTTTACAAGTGTTTTTTTTTTTTTGGGGGGGGGGGGGGGGGTTGGAAGTGTAATTTTATTAAGATCTGTATGTACTTGAAAATGAATGTATTTTGTAGGTATAATGTACTTTTTGGCCACAAGATGGCGCTAGTGAACACTCATAGGAAGTGTTCACTTTTTTTTTTCTGCACTTTATTTAATTGTTACATTTCCTGTTATTGTGAATGGACGTAGCCGCTGTTCGCGGTCACGTCCATTCACTCCAGGCACTGCGATTGGGTAGAGGACCGTTCGGTCCTCTTCCCCAATCACCCAGCACGGAAGCCTGACGGAAACAGCGGCGGTAGCAGCGCACACACGGCGGTAGCATCGGCGGGAACGCGGGACGTATTAAAACGTCATGTTGCTGTTAATAGCAGTAAGCATGACGTTTTAATACGTTAGGATGTCAGTAAATGGTTAAAAACTGACATTAACCTTTTCAAGACTCTGGACCTATTCTAAACTCACAAGTGAACATTATATCAGAGTTATAAACTTCTGCAAATGTTATATTCACTACCAGCATAATTTCACACATACTTTTATACCTCACATATCATAGGCATGTTCCCAATACAACTCTCAATTTACACAAATATGTGTCAGTTTACACACAATGCATATGAATACATTATGATATATGTTATTCTATATCCTTATGAACTTTAACTAATAATTAATTACATTACTCTATTTCTGAGTTTTTCTCTTACAGACAACTCTATACAAAATGACACAGACATAATTTATTCAGGTAATTTTTGACGATCCATCTGCACAAAATTGCCAAAAGTGGCATCTGAAAACCCAGTTTTGTACGTACATAGAACTTCTACTGGCGATTTTGGCAAGTGATCTTTCTTATCTGACTTATATGAGTGTCTTTAATATTAATTTTACTAATCATTTCTCAGAAATACAGTAAGGATCTTATAATAATTTATATAACAATTTATCATCGCTGGCGCAACCTATACCCAGATAGAGATGGGCCGAACGGTTCGCCGGCGAACGGTTCCACGCGAACTTCGGTGGTTCGCGTCCCGCTGGCGAACCTTTGCGGAAGTTCGGTTCGCCCCATAATGCACCTTGAGGGTCAACTTTGACTTTCTACATCACAGTCAGCAGGGCTACACTAGCCCCTGGAGCCCCACCCCCCCCTTATATAAGGCAGGCAGCGGCGGCCATTACGGTCACTCGTGTGCTGCCTGCGTTAGTGAGAGTAGGGCGAGCTGCTGCAGACTGTCTCTCAGGGAAAGATTAGTTAGGCTTAACTTGTTCCTGTCTGGCTGCATACCTGTTCTGTGAACCCACCAGTGCATACCTGTGCTGTGAACCCACCACTGCATACCTGTGCTGTGAACCCACCACTGCATACCTGTGCTGTGAACCCACCACTGCATACCTGTTCAGTGAAACCACCACTGCATACCTGTGCTGTGAACCCACCACTGCATACCTGTTCAGTGAACCCACCACTGCATACCTGTGCTGTGAACCCACCACTGCATACCTGTTCTGTGAACCCACCACTGCATACCTGTGCTGTGAACCCACCACTGCATACCTGTTCTGTGAACCCACCACTGCATATCTGTTCTGTGAACCCACCACTGCATACCTGTTCTGTGAACCCACCACTGCATACCTGTTCAGTGAACCCGCCACTGCATACCTGTTCTGTTCAGTGGACCCGCCACTGTATACCTGTTTAGTGAGCCCGCCACTGCATACCTGTTGTGTTCAGTGAACCTGCCACTGCATACCTGTTCTGTGAACCCGCCACTGTATACCTGTTCTGTTCAGTGAACCCGCCACTGTATACCTGTTCAGTGAACCCGCCACTGCATACCTGTTCTGTTCAGTGAACCTGCCACTGTATACCTGTACTGTTCAGTGAACCCGCCACTGCATACCTGTTCTGTGAACCCACCACTGCATACCTGTTCAGTGAACCCACCACTGCATACCTGTTGTGTTCAGTGAACCCGCCACTGCATACCTGTTCTGTTCAGTGGACCCGCCACTGTATACCTGTTTAGTGAACCCGCCACTGCATACCTGTTCAGTGAACCCGCCACTGCATACCTGTTGTGTTCAGTGAACCCGCCACTGTATACCTGTACTGTTCAGTGAACCCGCCACTGCATACCTGTTCAGTGAACCCGCCACTGTATACCTGTACTGTTCAGTGAACCCGCCACTGCATACCTGTTCAGTGAACCCGCCACTGTATACAGTGCGCATACCTGTGCAGTTAAGTGAACCCACCTACCTACGTCAGTGCACGCAGTGTGATATACCACTCCGTGCATACCCGATATGGACAAAACAGGTAGAGGAAGAGGTAGTGCCAGAGCCAGAGGAAGGCCACCCGGCAGGTCTGCGCGAGGTCGTGTAAATGTAATTTCGTGTGGACCTGGCCCACAGTACAGTGCTCGGAAGAAGGCACGTCCCATCACCTCCCAAGATTGTCAGGACGTGGTTGAGTATTTAGCAACACAGAACACCTCATCTTGCTCAGCCAACAGCGCTACTACTAGCACCACTTCCGCTGCATTTGACACTTCGCAAGAATTATTTAGTGGTGAAATCACTGATGCACAGCCATTGTTGTTACAGCCAGATGAACTTTCACCAGCTCATATGTCTGCGTTACGCGGCAACACTATGGATGTAACGTGTAAGGAGGATGAAGGACCTACTGATGGTGCATGTTTGGATTTTTCTGAGTCAAGCGAAGCTGGGCAGGATGATTACGATGATGACGATGATAGGGATCCTCTGTATGTTCCCAATAGAGGAGATGAAGAGGGGGACAGTTCAGAGGGGGAGTCAGAGAGTAGTAGGAGGAGAGAAGTTGCTGAAAGAAGCTGGGGCAGCTCTTCGTCAGAAACAGCTGGTGGCAGAGTCCGGCACCATGTATCGCCACCTATGTACAGCCAGCCAACTTGCCCTTCAGCATCAGCTGCTGAGGTCCCCATAGTGCCCACATCCCAGGGTGGCTCAGCGGTGTGGAAATGTTTTAATGTGTGTGCCTCAGATCGGACCAAAGCCATCTGTTCGCTCTGCCAACAAAAATTGAGCCGTGGAAAGGCCAACACTCACGTAGGGACAAGTGCCTTATGAAGGCACCTGGAGAAAAGGCACAAACAGCAATGGGATGGCCACCTGAGCAAAATCAGCAGAAGCACACAAAAGCAAAGCCACCCTCCTTCTCCTCTTCCTCCTCCATCAGGTGCATCATCTGCTTCTGCCTCTTTCTCCCTTCCACCTTCACAGGCACCCTCCTCCACTCCGCCTCTGCCCTTGAGCGGTTCCTGCTCCTCTGCCCACAGCAGCAGTCAGGTGTCCGTGAAGGAAATGTTTGAGCGGAAGAAGCCAATTTCGGCCAGTCACCCCCTTGCCCGGCGTCTGACAGCTGGCGTGGCGGAACTGTTAGCTCGGCAGCTGTTACCATACCGGCTGGTGGACTCTGAGGCCTTCCGTAAATTTGTGGCCATCGGAACACTGCAGTGGAAGATGCCAGGCCGCACTTATTTTTCGAGAAAGGCCATACCCCAACTGCACCGTGAAGTGGTGTCATCTCTTGCGAAGAGCGTTGGGTCAAGGGTACACCTGACCACGGATGCCTGGTCTGCCAAGCACGGGCAGGGCTGCTACATTACGTACACAGCCCATTGGGTGAACCTGGTGGTGAACGATGGCAAGCAGGGCGCAGCGGACCAAATTGTGACACTTCCACGGCTTGCAGGCAGGCCTCCTGCCACCTCCTCTCCTCCTGCTACATGCTCTTCGCTGTCCTCCTCCTCCTTGGCTGAGTGGCAGTTCTCCTCTCCAGCTACACAGCCCCAGCTCCGCAGGGCCTATGCTGCATGCCAGGTAAGACGGTGTCACGCCATCTTAGACATGTCTTGTCTCAAAGCGGAGAGTCACACTGGAGCAGCTCTCCTGGCTGCTCTTAAGAAACAGGTGGATGAGTGGCTGACCCCGCACCACCTGGAGATAGGCAATGTGGTGTGCGACAACGGCAGCAATCTGCTTGCCGCTTTCCATATGGGGAAGCTGACACACATACCCTGCATGGCACATGTCATGAATCTAGTGGTTCAAAGATTTGTGGCAAAGTACCCTGGCTTAGCGGATGTCCTGAAGCAGGCCAGGAAGTTCTGTGGGCATTTGAGGCGGTCTTACACAGCCATGGCACGCTTTGCGGAAATTCAGCGGAAAAACAACATGCCGGTGAGACGCCTCATTTGCGATAGCCCGACTCGCTGGAACTCGACCCTGCTCATGTTCTCCCGCCTGCTAGAACAGAAGAAAGCCGTCACCCACTACCTCTACAACTACAGTAAAATGAAACAGTCTGGGAAGATGGGGATGTTCTGGCCCGACAACTGGACACTGATGAAAAATGCATGCAGGCTCATGCGGCCGTTTGAGGAGGTGACCAACCTGGTGAGCCGCAGTGAGGGCACCATCAGCGACTTAATTCCCTACGCTTACTTCTTGGAGCGTGCTGTGCGTTGAGTGGCGGATGAAGCTGTGAATGAGCGTGACCAGGAACCGTTACGGCAGGAACAGGCATGGGACCAATTTTCATCAGACCCAGCTGTTTCCTCAACACCTGCGGCAGCACAGAGGGGGGAGGAGGAGGAAGAAGAGAAGTCGTGTGCAGAAGACGAGTCAGACTCAGAGGATGATGAGCAAGGTGTTTCTTTGGGGGAGGAGGAGGGGACAGCGGCAGGAGAACAACCGCAGCAGGCGTCGCAGGGGGCTTGTGCTGCTCAACCTTCCCGTGGTATTGTTCGCGGCTGGGGGGAGGAGGTTGACTTACCTGATGTCACTGAGGAAGAGCAAGAGGAGATGGAGGGTACTGGATCCGACTTTGTGCAGATGTCGTCTTTTATGCTGTCCTGCCTGTTGAGGGACCCCCGTATAAAAAACCTCAAGGGGAATGAGCTGTACTGGGTGGCCACACTACTAGACCCTCGGTACAGGCACAAAGTGGCGGACCTGTTACCAACTCACCGGAAGGTGGAAAGGATGCAGCACATGCAGAACCAGCTGTCAACTATGCTTTACAATGGCTTTAAGGGTGATGTGACAGCACAACGCCAGCAAGGTACCACTGCCACTAATCCTCCTCCCGTGTCCACGCAGTCAAAGACAGGACGCTCCAGCGATCTCATGGTGATGTCGGACATGCGGACGTTCTTTAGTCCAACGCCTCGCCGTAGCCCTTCCGGATCCACCCTCCACCAACGCCTGGAACGGCAGGTAGCCGACTACCTGGCCTTAAGTGTGGATGTAGACACTGCTGTGAACAGCGATGAGGAACCCTTGAACTACTGGGTGCGCAGGCTTGACCTGTGGCCAGAGCTGTCCCAATTTGCCATCCAACTTCTCTCCTGCCCTGCCGCAAGCGTCCTGTCAGAAAGGACCTTCAGCGCAGCTGGAGGCATTGTCACAGAGAAGAGAAGTCGCCTAAGTCACAAAAGTGTTAAGTACCTCACCTTTATCAAAATGAATGAGGCATGGATCCCGGAGGGCTGCTGCCCGCCCCAAGACTAAGTCAGTCCCTGCACACACAGCATCTCTGCCTGCACGCCGTGTGACTGGCTGCCTGGGCTGCCCCAAGAAAACTAAGTCGCTCCCAGTCCCTCCACACAGCATGTCTGCCTGCAGGCCGCTTGACTACCTTCTCCACCACCACCAACAGGGTCCGGGACTCCAGGCGGATTGCTGAATTTTTTAGGCCACTGCTAGCAGCGGCCACTGTAATAATTTTTCTGGTGCGTGTACATGACTGCCTAATTTTTCTGGCTGCACTGCGGGCAGCTGCAACAACAAAAGAAAAGGCATGTACATGCGCCCATTCCCCTTCGTGATCATTACCTTGCTGTGGTAAAGGGGCTTGCGTATCACAATTAAGCAATGACCGGCGCATAGATGAGTGTCTCGAGGGGCACACAAAAGATAATAAGGTCGTTGCTTCATTGTGGTCAGACCAAATTTGATCAGCTGGACAGTCACTGTTCTGTCATTCAGCTACATCAGCCAGGCAACCATATGGGCTGTAAAGCCACCAAAACATGCACTCTCGCCATGGTGCGCACCAGTCCAGCACAGCCGTCACTACACAAAGAGCTGTTTGCGGTGCGTTACACGGTGAGTTTGTTGTGTCAGTGTGAAGCAGTACCTTAATTACACTACCTGATTGATGTATACACATGCAAGATGTTTTAAAGCACTTTAGGCCTGTCATTTAGCATTCAATGTGATTTCTGCCCTTAAAACGCTGCTTTGCGTCAAATCCAGATTTTTCCTGGGGACTTTTGTCGTGTATCCCACTCCGCCATGCCCCCCTCCAGGTGTTAGACCCCTTGAAACATCTTTTCCATCACTTTTGTGGCCAGCATAATTATTTTTTTTTTCAAAGTTCGCATTCCCATTGAAGTCTATTGCGGTTCGCGAACTTTAACGCGAACCGAACCTTCCGCGGAAGTTCGCGAACCCGGTTCGCGAACCTAAAATCGGAGGTTCGGCCCAACTCTATACCCAGATAACATACATAGAAACACACTGTTAGTCAAGATTAACATATAGACAAGACAGACTTGGACATATATAATTCTAATCACCATTAGACATAGTTCTTTAACCAATTGTATATGGATTGAACTATTACTCCTCTCTCCCCCCAAGGGAATGACAGCCCAAGACTAATATACTATATTATATTCTAACCAAGGATGAACAAAATATTTTTCTTCCAGATATTCTGGCAACACAAAGGTACATAAGTTTCATCTATTTTAGGGATTGGGATAGGAAACATTTTGACAATATTTTGACCCATTGATCTAATTTCAGTTTTATACTGTAATTTATTGGCCCTCTATTAAATCTATGTGTCAAACACAAATATAAGATATTGCCGTACCAATAGACAATTCTTATCTAGATAAATTACAATTTATATATTTTTCAAATTTATCAACACTATTTTTATCAATAACTAATATTTATCAATAATTCTATAATTCTCATCTCATGAGAACAAAACAAACTTTGTCTAGGGATTTTTCCTTTCTACATCCTAACTAAACCCTAACTGTTTCTTAGAATTTAATAACTTTTTTTCTTTTAACCTTACTAATAAAACAGATTATTATTTACAAAACAAACACATAGACAGATAATCTAAAACATCTGAAATTTATCTGACATTATAAAAACCTTACAATAATAAACTATACTAAACCCATCCAAAACCTAAGAAGAACTACAAGTTTACAAAAATCCATACCATATGGTGCCCTGTTCATTACCCAAATGAACACTATTTTCTTACCAAAAGAAAATATTTATTGAAATTGATCACACTTCAAATTTATTAGAATTTTCCCAAAAATCTATATTTCTCTTAGACCTAATAAGAGAAGCCCAATAGACTTACCAAAAGTCCTTTCTCCCTAATAATTTTTTTAAATTATTTTTTAAACTAAGGCCTTCTAAAAACCTTATAACCTATATAATTAAAATTATACTATCAAAAAACAAAAACTCCAAAACCGGATTCGTTTTGGTATCAACAGAAATTTCACATAAATAATATAAACACCTCTCTCTTTAAAAAAACAAAAAGAGAAATATAGTCATATTACTTACGTGAATTCTGAAGAAGACCATCCGCGGCGAGCCCCCAGCTGAAAGGAGTGGTTACATTTAACTTCAGGCTACGGCCTTGTCAGATATCAGATGCTTTAGACTACTTAAATTCCTGGCGCCAGGACATAAAATGGTTAACAGAATACACACAGACACAAGATGTGAGCACACAATATGCTAGTTCTTTACTTCAATCCTTTCCTTATATCCTACTGAATACAGAATTTGCTCATATATCATCATATGTCACCATAATTACAGAAAGTCATGTGATTTACAAGAAATAACACAGTTCAATGATCACGGGGAAATATGTTATTTATGACCTTCCAGGTGTCCCCATTTGGGACACTTAGGGGTTTTGCCCAGCAAGAAGAATTTGACTATTCTTGGTTTCATACAGCCAGACTTTCCTGCACAGATGTGTGTGTGGCTGATTGTTCTAAAGACACTTTAATATCACACTGATTAGATACATGTATGCTTGTATATGAAATTGATCTATATACTAATATATATATGTATATATGTATATATATATATATATATATATATATATATATATATATATATATATATATATATATATATACCTACATATCCTTTCAGAAGGTAAGCGTATTACAGTAAGTGACATCAACATAAGAGAAAAGTAATTTATGGCTCATTTTACTTTGGAAGAAATGTACTTTTTATTTGTATGTGATTACGTGTTTTAAATTTTACATTTTTTTGTGGTAGTGGTCCTTTAAATGGTTAACTTATGCAGCACTTTGGGTGACAATAGCATGTATGGGGGCTTTGGTATTGTTAAATCGGCACAAAATTACATGAAATTATGCAAAAATTGCAACATTACGGTTTCTGATTACGGTTACAAACAAAATGAATTACGATTTTTCCTAAAATTTAACATTACGATTTTCCATTCATTGCAAATTGCGATGTGAAATTATGATCATGGAAAATGTTTGCTCATCAGTCATCACTAGTACTGATGGGTTTAGTCACTTGTTCTACCAGAAACTCCACTGGTGATATTCAGCATGAGCGGAAATATAGCTAAGCTAAAAGATAAAAAAAATTGAAAATGTCATTGTGCCCAGATAAAATTGCTCTGGCCTGGGAGCAGATAGTGGATTATATCAGTGGCTCAACCGGTGGGTTGGATGATATGTTTATCCGCTAGCTATCCATTGATCAGCAGAAAGGCAACCAGAATGAGGAGTGTCCAGTGGGGTCTATGGGCACAGATGCCCTCTGAGTCATCTGGACTTGGAGGGTTTATGATGCTGAAGAAGATGCCTCCAACTGTTGTTCTTGGTTTTCCTGTTGCTGTTGTTGTAGTTGTTTGGGTTAGAATATTGGTCATGTTGGTCACGTTGTAGAATGGTACTTGCACATAGCTGCTGATCCAGGCTTGATAGGCTGTGACCAGGGTGTACACCCCAGGGCGGTATGCTTCTGCACAGCCCTCTCCCCAGCTCACAATTCCAGCCTCGTACCAGACACCGCCAACTTTACACACAAGAGGTCCACCTGAGTCACCCTGAAAGATGGAAAAGGTCATCATCAGAAGAGAAATTGTGATAACACATTTGGCCTGCTGTGTGAAAATTCAACTATGCTGGAATCAAAATCATCGCTGACATGCTTGTACTTTGGCTATGCAACACTGTTTTCATTGCTGTTTTAAGTCCTTTTCCTTATTGGTTGCCCTAACTTAACTTATACCTCTAATCAGGGATGCTCAGCAAAGCTCGAATATTCGAGTAGCTCGAATATTCGAGCTCTTTTTCAGCTATTCGAGCTCGGTATTCGAGCTCGAATAGCTGCAGCAATTCGAATGGGCTATTCGAGTTCACTCGAATATCCCATTCACTATTCAAGCTATTCGAGCAAACAGCGGTATTCGAGCTCGAATACCGAGCTCGAATAGCGTCATAGCCCAGATTGATGTCCTTAGAGCCAATCAGAGGGCTCCCAGGCCCTCTGACGACAGCCAATCACAGAGGGGGACCCTGGCCCGCCCCCCTACCCTATAAATAGCGGCCGCCATGTTAGGTTTTTCCGTCCTTGCTTGAGACTTGTACAGAGAGATCTGCTCCTTTGTGCTTTGGCTTAGCAAGTACTCTATTGTGGTCAATCACCTAGCGTTTTTGCTCACATACACCTGCTATACACACCTATATTGTTGTTAGCTAGATAGAGTTTGTATTTTAGTTAGTAGTTTGTGTGTTACATAGAGACAGCGGCTGCTGCAGGCAAGCTTACACAGCTTTAGGCCTCAGGGCCTTGCCTGTGTGGGCAGCTGTCCTCCTGACTGTACTCTGTTTATTTCTCATCTATTTCTGCTGTGTATTCTACCCTGTGTTGTCCTTTAATTACTACTGATTATTGTATTTTGTAGTTGTACTGTACTAGGGGCACTCACTGTCCAGGGGCGTTTCTAGGGACCCTGGAGATCAGTGGCACCTGTGGGCACCAGGAGGGGAGGTACACGCCAAAAAATGGGCGTGGCCATGCGGTGAGTGGGCGTGGCCATGGGTGGGGCCAAATGTACATGAACTTAGCAGCGGTGTAAGCTACGGATAACGGGCCTGCCCATCGAAATATTGGACGGAGCCCCCTGTCCTTTATTTCGATCATTTACAATCAGTATAGGCATAGATCAAAGATGTATACGCACATACAATTTTGATTGGTCAATCACTGACCCCCAATTTCCCACCCCCGTGCAGTAAGTGGGCCAACAGACAATGAATTTTATGAACAGAGCTAAAATTGGCTAATCAAAATTGTATGTGTGTACCAGGCTTTACAGCTAATACTGTACATACTGAAAGTAGCAGGGATCAGCATACAATACAGCTGGTTTACAATCAATAAAGGCACAGAGTAACACCTTACACTGTACACACTGGAGGTAAATCAGCACACAGTGCAAGCACTAGAGAACAGCGTATACTGTACATACTGTAGGCAGCAGAATTCAGCACACTGCAGCTAGCGTGCCAAAAATATGACGATCACGTTGTGTGGCGTGCTTATCGCGCCGCACCAAAAAATGGGTGGGCCATGGACCAGAATATAGGTGTGGTAACGGGTGGAGACAAATTTACATGAACCTAGCAATGGTGGGACATCAGATTAGGACAGTGGTGGCGAACCTTTTGGAGGCCGAGTGCCCAAACTGCAACCCAAAAGTCACTTACCGGTATCTATCGCAAAGTGGCAACAGCAATTTAAACTAAATACTGTACAAACGTTTTAACTCATACATGAACATTATGGAAAATCCAAGTTGAAAATAAACTGTGAAGATAAACAATTTCATCCATCCTACTCCTGAAAAATGTATTCAATTTTTTAGAACCTCCCAGTTTTATTTTCTGTTTTAAAACGCTAAAAAAGTAGGTTTAATGCTATTGTCTCATATGATAAGGATTCAGCTTTTCCCATAGTCTCGCAGTTACCAATCATGTGACCCCCAACAAGACATATTCAGCAATCATGAGGCCCCCAACAAATCAGGAGGCCCCCAACAAGACAAATTCAGCAATCATGAGGCCTCCAACAAATCATGAGGCCCCCAACAAGACAAATTCAGCAATCATGAGGCCCCCAACAAGACAAATTCAGCAATCATGAGGCCCCCAACAAATCATGAGGCCCCCAACAAGACAAATTCAGCAATCATGAGGCCCCCAACAAATCATAAGGCTCCCAACAAGACACATTCAGCAGTCATGAGGCACATAAATAGACAGCATTTCACATAAATAGGCAGAATGCCCCCTTAATATGGTAGCCCCCCCAAGTTAGGTAGTGAGTGACAGGGACCCCCAGGTTAGCTAGTGAGTGACAGGCGCCTCCAGTTAGGTAGTGAGTGACAGGGACCCCGATAGTGAGTGACAGGGAGCACCTTTAGGTAGTGAGTGAGTGCCAGGGAGCCCCTTTAGGCAGTGAGTGAGTGCCAGGAAGCCCCTTTAGGCAGTGAGTGAGTGCCAGGAAGCCCCTTTAGGCAGTGAGTGAGTGCCAGGAAGCCCCTTTAGGCAGTGAGTGAGTGCCAGGAAGCCCCTTTAGGCAGTGAGTGAGTGCCAGGGAGCCCCTTTAGGCAGTGAGTGAGTGACAGGAAGCCCCTTTAGGCAGTGAGTGAGTGACAGGAAGCCCCTTTAGGCAGTGAGTGAGTGACAGGGAGCCCCTTTAGGCAGTGAGTGAGTGACAGGGAGCCCCTTTAGGCAGTGAGTGAGTGACAGGGAGCCCCTTTAGGGAGTGAGTGAGTGACAGGGAGCCCCTTTAGGGAGTGAGTGA
Organism: Hyperolius riggenbachi; assembly: GCF_040937935.1. NCBI lineage: Eukaryota > Metazoa > Chordata > Amphibia > Anura > Hyperoliidae > Hyperolius > Hyperolius riggenbachi. Next base: position 49,072,032 of record NC_090652.1, on the reverse strand, counting down.
GTGAGTGACAGGGAGGCCCTTTAGGGAGTGAGTGAGTGCCAGGGAGCCCCTTTAGTGAGTGAGTGCGTGCCAGGGAGCCCCTTTAGTGAGTGAGTGCGTGCCAGGGAGCCCCTTTAGTGAGTGAGTGCGTGCCAGGGAGCCCCTTTAGTGAGTGCGTGCCAGGGAGCCCCTTTAGGGAGTGGGTGCGTGCCAGGGAGCCCCTTTAGGGAGTGGGTGCGTGCCAGGGGAGCCCCTTTAGGGAGTGAGTGCCAGGGGAGCCCCTTTAGGGAGTGAGTGAGTGCCAGGGGAGCCCCTTTAGGGAGTGAGTGAGTGCCAGGGAGCCCCTTTAGGGAGTGAGTGAGTGACAGGGAGCCCCTTTAGGGAGTGAGTGAGTGACAGGGAGCCCCTTTAGGGAGTGAGTGAGTGACAGGTAGCCCCTTTAGGGAGTGAGTGAGTGACAGGGAGCCCCTTTAGGGAGTGAGTGAGTGCCAGGGAGCCCCTTTAGGGAGTGAGTGAGTGCCAGGGAGCCCCTTTAGGGAGTGAGTGAGTGCCAGGGAGCCCCTTTAGGGAGTGAGTGAGTGCCAGGGAGCCCCTTTAGGGAGTGAGTGAGTGCCAGGGAGCCCCTTTAGGGAGTGAGTGAGTGCCAGGGAGCCTCTTTAGGGAGTGAGTGAGTGACAGGGAGCCCCTTTAGGGAGTGAGTGAGTGCCAGGGAGCCCCTTTAGGGAGTGAGTGAGTGACAGGTAGCCCCTTTAGGGAGTGAGTGAGTGACAGGTAGCCCCTTTAGGGAGTGAGTGAGTGACAGGGAGCCCCTTTAGGGAGTGAGTGAGTGCCAGGGAGCCCCTTTAGGGAGTGAGTGAGTGCCAGGGAGCCCCTTTAGGGAGTGAGTGAGTGCCAGGGAGCCCCTTTAGGGAGTGAGTGCCAGGGAGCCCCTTTAGGGAGTGAGTGCCAGGGAGCCCCTTTAGGGAGTGAGTGAGTGCCAGGGAGCCCCTTTAGTGAGTGAGTGAGTGAGTGAGTGACAGGGAGGCCCTTTAGGGAGTGAGTGAGTGCCAGGGAGCCCCTTTAGGGAGTGAGTGAGTGCCAGGGAACCCCTTTAGGGAGTGAGTGAGTGCCAGGGAGCCCCTTTAGGGAGTGAGTGAGTGCCAGGGAGCCCCTTTAGGGAGTGAGTGCGTGCCAGGGAGCCCCTTTAGTGAGTGAGTGAGTGAGTGAGTGAGTGACAGGGAGGCCCCCTCTCTAGCCGCCGCCGCCGCCGCTCCCCCCCCTACCTCTCAGCAGACCTCAGGATCAGCGGCGACCCGACCAGATGTACGAGCGGGCGCTGGACGCACCCGCTCGATATGCGGAAGTGATGTCACTTCCGCATATCAGTGCGGGCGCTGGGTCCTAGCGCCCGCACGATTGGTCGCCGGCTCGCCGCCTGATCCTGAGGTCTGAGACGCGGCGGCGGCGGCTGGAGGGAGCCGCTGACAGAGGGGGCAGCGGCGGCCGGGAGATCCGTGGCACCCCAGGAAAGATTGGGGGCACGTGCCCCCCTAAAACAGGGCTAGCGACGCCCCTGTCACTGTCACTGTTCATAGCTCCTGCGTGTGTGTGTGCGTGCACTGTCTGTAGTGTACAGTACACACACTCTATTTCCTTCTACTGAATCATCTGATTACTACTGATTATTGTATTTTCTAGTTGTACTAGTGTACTAGGGGACACACTCACTGTTCACTGTTCACACTCACTGATTACTGATTATTGTATTTTGTATTTGTACTGTACTAGTAATTAGTGTTGGGCGAACAGTGTTCGCCACTGTTCGGGTTTTGCAGAACATCACCCTGTTCGGTTGATGTTCGAGTTTGGCCGAACACCTGATGGTGTTCGGCCAAACCGTTCGGCCACATGGCCGAACTAAGAGCGCATGGCCGAACGTTCCCCGAACGTTCGGCTAGCGCTGTGATTGGCCGAACGGGTCACGTGGTTCGGACCCGAACGCGCTCTGATTGGCCGAACGGTCACGTGGTTCGGGTAAATAAATACCCGAACCACGTAATTTCTCCGCCATTTGTCTGTGGGTTTAGCTTTGGGTAGGCAGGCAGGGTAGTTCTCTCTCCAGCCAGGCTAGCCAGGGTCCCCCCAGTCATTATGTTGCTGCTGGGAACAGTAGTACACCGCTCACCCAGCACTGTATAGCATTGTGTTTACTGCCACTCTGTGTCGCTGCTGGGAATAGTGGTACACCGCTCACCCACCACTGTATAGCATTGTGCTCTGTGTCGCTGCTGGGAACAGTAGTACACCGCTCACCCACCACTGTATAGCATTGTGTTTACTGCCACTCTGTGTACACCGTTTACCCAGCACTATATAGCATTGTGTTTACTGCCACTCTGTGTCTGCTGGGAACAGTAGTACACCGCTCACCCGTCACTGTATAGCATTGTGCTCTGTGTCGCTGCTGGGAATAGTGGTACACCGCTCACCCACCACTGTATAGCATTGTGCTCTGACTCGCTGCTGGGAATAGTAGTACACCGCTCACCCACCACTGTATAGCATTGTGCTCTGACTCGCTGCTGGGAACAGTAGTACACCGCTCACCCACACTATATAGCATTGTGTTTACTGCCACTCTGTGTACACCGCTCACCCAGCACTATATAGCATTGTGTTTACTGCCACTCTGTGTCTGCTGGGAACAGTAGTAAACCGCTCACCCGTCACTGTATAGCATTGTGCTCTGTGTCGCTGCTGGGAATAGTGGTACACCGCTCACCCACCACTGTATATCATTATGCTCTGACTCGCTGCTGGGAACAGTAGTACACCGCTCACCCACACTATATAGCATTGTATTTACTGCCAATTTGTGTACACCGCTCACCCAGCACTATATAGCATTGTGTTTACTGCCACTTCGTGTACACCGCTCACCCAGCACTATATAGCATTGTGTTTACTGCCACTCTGTGTCTGCTGGGAACAGTAGTACACCGCTCACCCGCCACTGTATAGCATTGTGCTCTGACTCGCTGCTGGGAATAGTGGTACACCACTCACCCACCACTGTATAGCATTGTGCTCTGACTCGCTGCTGGGAACAGTAGTACACCGCTCACCCACACTATATAGCATTGTGTTTACTGCCACTTTGTGTACACCGCTCACCCAGCACTATATAGCATTGTGTTTACTGCCACTCTGTGTCTCCTGGGAACATTAGTACACCGCTCACCCGCCACTGTATAGCATTGTGCTCTGACTCGCTGCTGGGAATAGTGGTACACCGCTCACCCACCACTGTATAGCATTGTGCTCTGACTCGCTGCTGGGAACAGTAGTACACCGCTCACCCACACTATATAGCATTGTGTTTACTGCCACTCTGTGTACACCGCTCACCCAGCACTATATAGCATTGTGTTTACTGCCACTCTGTGTCTGCTGGGAATAGTGGTACACCGCTCACCCACCACTGTATAGCATTGTGCTCTGACTCGCTGCTGGGAACAGTAGTACACCGCTCACCCACACTATATAGCATTGTGTTTACTGCCACTTTGTGTACACCGCTCACCCAGCACTATATAGCATTGTGTTTACTGCCACTCTGTGTCTCCTGGGAACAGTAGTACACCGCTCACCCGCCACTGTATAGCATTGTGCTCTGACTCGCTGCTGGGAATAGTAGTACACCGCTCACCCACACTATACAGCATTGTGTTTACTGCCACTCTGTGTACACCGCTCACCCAGCACTATATAGCATTGTGTTTACTGCCACTCTGTGTCTGCTGGGAACAGTAGTACACCGCTCACCCGCCACTGTATAGCATTGTGCTCTGTGTCGCTGCTGGGAACAGTAGTACACCGCTCACCCACCACTGTATAGCATTTCTGTACTGCCACTGGACTGCTGCCAGTCAGCGTGTACTTTAAGGATAAGTGAAATGAGGAAGAAATCCGGTGAAAGAGGGAGGGGCAAGGGAAGAGGTGTTTCCCCTGACGGTTCACGTACAGGCCACAGGGGAGCACCGAAGAAAACCCACTCAATACCGCCCATGTTGTCCAGGACAACAACCCTCACAAATCCAAAAGAACAGGACCAGATAATTACTTGGATGACCTCTCAAGCGTCCAGCAGTGGGTTAAGCAGCACCAGCACATCACGCACGAGGTCCGAGTCCTCAGCCAGTTACAAGGAGCCAGTGGGCACAAAGCTGACACAACCGGCAGCGACACCACGCACACAACTGCCAGATAATCAGTCCGAAGAATTACCTCAGAACACAATGGGGTATTCACAGGAGCTATTCCCAGCCCAACAAACTTCCACCTTTGAAAGGTCAATGGAACAGCCAGAAATGTTGTGCCCGGATTCACAACAATTAACTGTGGGCAATGCACCGCGCACTGAAATGCAAGGCGAGTCCTAGGACTTTGAAACCCAAATCCCAGAGCAAGTTGGGCAGGATGGGGTTGCAATTGCAGGAAGTCGGCCGAGAAGATCTGGAAGACGACGTTGGAGTGAGCTGCGCAGAGGTTGTTCTGGGGAGCTCTACTCCACGGCGGCGGCGGCCCACAATCACATATGACGAGTTTGAGGAGATGGAAGAGGCGGAGGGTATGGACAATGTGGACACAGACCCAGATTTTGTATGTGAAGGAGAACATCGCCGTCGTAGCAGCACAGATGAGTCTGTTGAAGAACCCACTGCTGCACGAGTTCGCCTTGTGCCACAAGGTAGGCGACGCGAAATTTCAGGCACCACAAGCCTGGAAGTTCAAGTGAGACGCAAAAGAGGCGCAAACAGAAATCGCCAGCAAGGCAGGTGCTCCAAAGTCTGGCCTTTCTTTGAAGACTGCAGTGAGGATGGTACCATGGTGATTTGCAAGGTGTGCAAGACCCGCCTGAGCAAGGGGAAAAACATTAACAACCTCTCCACCACCAGCATGACCCGCCACATGCTATCCAAACATCCCACTCTGTGGGCGCCAGGACAGGGTACCAGCAACACTGCCTCCCTTGGGGTCACCAGACTCACCACCAGACCCTCCTCAGCAGCAGCAGTAGCCCAGCCATTGCGTGGTTCACAACATTCACAAACATCAGACGACGCTGACACTGTCACTTTCCGGACTAGTGCTCTTGAGGTCTCCCAGTATTCATCAAACACAACAACCAACAGCCCTTCAGTGTGCAGCCCTATGGTTCAGTTGTCTGTCTCGGAGATGTTTGAGCGCAAGAGGAAATTTTCAGCAAATGACCCCCGGGCCGTGGCAGTAACAGCCAGCATAGCCAAGCTTCTGGCCTGCGAAATGTTGCCATATCGATTGGTGGAGACAAACAGCTTCAAGGGCATGATGTCAGTGGCCATCCCACGTTACGTGGTTCCCAGCCGCTACCACTTTGCGCGCTCTGCAGTGCCTGAGTTGCATGAGCACGTGGTCAGCAAAATAACCCGAAGCTTGAAGAATGCCGTTGCTTGCAAGGTTCACCTCACCACTGACACCTGGACTAGAGTTGGGCCGAACCTCCGATTTTAGGTTCGCGAACCGGGTTCGCGAACTTTCGCGGAACGTTCGGTTTGCGTTAAAGTTCGTGAACCGCAATAGACTTCAATGGGGATGCGAACTTTGAAAAAAAAAAAAATTATGCTGGCCACAAAAGTGATGGAAAAGATGTTTCAAGGGGTCTAACACCTGGAGGGGGGCATGGCGGAGTGGGATACACGCCAAAAGTCCCCGGGAAAAATCTGGATTTGACGCAATGCAGCGTTTTAAGGGCAGAAATCACATTGGATGCTAAATGACAGGCCTAAAGTGCTTTAAAACATCTTGCATGTGTATTCATCAATCAGGTAGTGTAATTAAGGTACTGCTTCACACTGACACAACAAACTCACCGTGTAACGCACCGCAAACAGCTGTTTGTGTAGTGACGGCCGTGCTGGACTGGTGCGCAGGCACCATGGCGAGAGTGCAGGTTTTGGTGGCTTTACAGCCCATATGGTCGCCTGGCTGATGTAGCTGAATGACAGAACAGTGACTGTCCAGCTGTTCAAATTTGGTCTGACCACAATGAAGCAACGACCTTATTATCTTTTGTGTGCCCCCCGAGACACTCATCTAGGCGCCGGTCATTGCTTAATTGTGATACGCAAGCCCCTTCACCACGGCAAGGTAATGATCACGAAGGGGAATGGGCGCATGTACATACCTTTTCTTTTGTTGTTGCAGCTGCCCGCAGTGCAGCCAGAAAAATTAGGCAGTCATGTACATGCACCAGAAAAATTATTACAGCGGCCGCTGCTAGCAGCGGCCTAAAAAATTCAGCAATCTGCCTGGAGTCCCGAACCCTGTTGGTGGTGGCGGAGAAGGTAGTCAAGCGGCCTGCAGGCAGACATGCTGTGTGGAGGGACTGGGAGCGACTTAGTCTTCTTGGGGCAGGCCAGGCAGCCAGTCACACGGCGTGCAGGCAGAGATGCTGTGTGTGCGGGGACTGACTTAGTCTTGGGGCGAGCAGCAGCCCTCCGGGATCCATGCCTCATTCATTTTGATAAAGGTGAGGTACTTAACACTTTTGTGACTTAGGCGACTTCTCTTCTCAGTGACAATGCCTCCAGCTGCGCTGAAGGTCCTTTCTGACAGGACGCTTGCGGCAGGGCAGGAGAGAAGTTGGATGGCAAATTGGGACAGCACTGGCCACAGGTCAAGCCTGCGCACCCAGTAGTTCAAGGGTTCCTCATCGCTGTTCACAGCAGTGTCTACATCCACACTTAAGGCCAGGTAGTCGGCTACCTGCCGTTCCAAGCGTTGGTTTAGGGTGGATCCGGAAGGGCTACGGCGAGGAGTTGGACTAAAGAACGTCCGCATGTCCGACATCACCATGAGATCGCTGGAGCGTCCTGTCTTTGACTGCGTGGACACGGGAGGAGGATTAGTGGCAGTGGTACCTTGCTGGCGTTGTGCTGTCACATCACCCTTAAAGCCATTGTAAAGCATAGTTGACAGCTGGTTCTGCATGTGCTGCATCCTTTCCACCTTCCGGTGAGTTGGTAACAGGTCCGCCACTTTGTGCCTGTACCGAGGGTCTAGTAGTGTGGCCACCCAGTACAGCTCATTCCCCTTGAGGTTTTTTATACGGGGGTCCCTCAACAGGCAGGACAGCATAAAAGACGACATCTGCACAAAGTCGGATCCAGTACCCTCCATCTCCTCTTGCTCTTCCTCAGTGACGTCACGTAAGTCAACCTCCTCCCCCCAGCCGCGAACAATACCACGGGAAGGTTGAGCAGCACAAGCCCCCTGCGACACCTGCTGCGGGCGTTCTCCTGCCGCCGTCCCCTCCTCCTCCTCCTCCCCCAAAGAAACACCTTGCTCATCATCCTCTGAGTCTGACTCATCTTCTGCACACGACTTCTCTTCTTCCTCCTCCTCCCCCCTCTGTGCTGCCGCAGGTGTTGAGGAAACAGCTGGGTCTGATGAAAATTGGTCCCATGCCTGTTCCTGCCGTAACGGTTCCTGGTCACGCTCATTCGCAGCTTCATCCGTCACTCAACGCACAGCACGCTCCAAGAAGTAAGCATAGGGAATTAAGTCGCTGATGGTGCCCTCACTGCGGCTCACCAGGTTGGTCACCTCCTCAAACGGCCGCATGAGCCTGCATGCATTTTTCATCAGTGTCCAGTTGTCGGGCCAGAACATCCCCATCTTCCCAGACTGTTTCATTCTACTGTAGTTGTAGAGGTAGTGGGTGACGGCTTTCTTCTGTTCTAGCAGGCGGGAGAACATGAGCAGGGTCGAGTTCCAGCGAGTCGGGCTATCGCAAATGAGGCGTCTCACCGGCATGTTGTTTTTCCGCTGAATTTCCGCAAAGCGTGCCATGGCTGTGTAAGACCGCCTCAAATGCCCACAGAACTTCCTGGCCTGCTTCAGGACATCCGCTAAGCCAGGGTACTGTGCCACAAATCTTTGAATACCTAGATTCATGACATGTGCCATGCAGGGTATGTGTGTCAGCTTCCCCATATGCAAAGCGGCAAGCAGATTGCTGCCGTTGTCGCACACCACGTTGCCTATCTCCAGGTGGTGCGGGGTCAGCCACTCATCCACCTGTTTCTTAAGAGCAGCCAGGAGAGCAGCTCCAGTGTGACTCTCCGCTTTGAGACAAGACATGTCTAAGATGGTGTGACACTGTCTTACCTGGCATGCAGCATAGGCCCTGCGGAGCTGGGGCTGTGTAGCTGGAGAGGAGAACTGCCACTCAGCCAAGGAGGAGGAGGACAGCGAAGAGCATGTAGCAGGAGGAGAGGAGGTGGCAGGAGGCCTGCCTGCAAGCCGTGGAGGTGTCACAATTTGGTCCGCTGTGCCCTGCTTGCCATCGTTCACCACCAGGTTGACCCAATGGGCTGTGTACGTAATGTAGCGGCCCTGCCCGTGCTTGGCAGACCAGCCATCCGTGGTCAGGTGTACCCTTGACCTAACGCTCTTCGCAAGAGATGACACCACTTGCCTCTCAACTTCACGGTGCAGTTGGGGTATGGCCTTTCTCGAAAAATAAGTGCGGCCTGGCATCTTCCACTGCGGTGTTCCAATGGCCACAAATTTACGGAAGGCCTCAGAGTCCACCAGCCGGTATGGTAATAGCTGGCAAGCTAACAGTTCCGCCACGCCAGCTGTCAGACGCCGGGCAAGGGGGTGACTGGCCGAAATTGGCTTCTTCCGCTCAAACATTTCCTTCACGGACACCTGACTGCTGCTGTGGGCAGAGGAGCAGGAACCGCTCAAGGGCAGAGGCGGAGTGGAGGAGGGTGCCTGTGAAGGTGGAAGGGAGAAAGCGGCAGAAGCAGATGATGCACCTGAAGGAGGAAGAGGAGAAGGAGGGTGACTTTTCTTTTGTGTGCTGCTGCTGCTTTTGCTCAGGTGGCCATCCCATTGCTGTTTGTGCCTTTTCTCCAGGTGCCTTCGTAAGGCACTTGTCCCTACGTGAGTGTTGGCCTTTCCACGGCTCAATTTTTGTTGGCAGAGCGAACAGATGGCTTTGGTCCGATCTGAGGCACACACATTAAAAAATTTCCACACCGCTGAGCCACCCTGGGATGTGGGCACTATGGGGACCTCAGCAGCTGATGCTGAAGGGCAAGTTGGCTGGCTGTACATAGGTGGCGATACATGGTGCCGGACACTGCCACCAGCTGTTTCTGACGAAGAGCTGCCCCAGCTTCTTTCAGCAACTTCTCTCCTCCTACTACTCTCTGACTCCCCCTCTGAACTGTCCCCCTCTTCATCTCCTCTATTGGGAACATACAGAGGATCCCTATCATCGTCATCATCATAATCATCCTGCCCAGCTTTGCTTGCCTCAGACAAATCCAAACATGCACCATCAGTAGGTCCTTCATCCTCCTTACATGTTACATCCATAGTGTTGACACGTAACTCAGACATATGAGCTGGTGAAAATTCATCTGGCTGTAACAACAATGGCTGTGCATCAGTGATTTCAACACTAAATAATTCTTGTGAAGTGTCAAATGCAGCGGAAATGGTGCTAGTAGTAGCGCTGGTGGCAGAGCAAGATGAGGTGTTCTGTGTCGCTAAACACTCAACCACGTCCTGACAATCTTGGGAGGTGATGGGACGTGCCATCTTCCGAGCACTGTACTGTGGGCCAGGTCCACACGAAATTACATTTACACGACCTCCCGCAGACCTGCCGGGTGGCCTTCCTCTGGCTCTGGCACTACCTCTTCCTCTACCTGTTTTGTCCATATCGGGTATGCACGGAGTGGTATATCACACTGCGTGCACTCACGTAGGTAGGTGGGTTCACTTAACTGCACAGGTATGCGCACTGATGCGGTGGGTTCACTGAACAGAACAGGTATACAGTGGCGGGTTCACAGAACAGGTATGCAGTGGCAGGTTCACTGAACAGAACAGGTATGCAGTGGCGGATTCACTGAACAGTACAGGTATACAGTGGCGGGTTCACTGAACAGAACAGGTATGCAGTGGCGGGTTCACTGAACAGAACCGGTATACAGTAGCAGGTCCACTGAACAGAACAGGTATACAGTGGCGGGTTCACTGAACAGAACAGGTATACAGTGGCGGGTTCACTGAACAGAACAGGTATACAGTGGCGGGTTCACAGAACAGGTATGCAGTGGCAGGTTCACTGAACAGAACAGGTATGCAGTGTCGGGTTCACTGAACAGTACAGATATACAGTGGCGGGTTCACTGAACAGAACAGGTATACAGTAGCGGGTCCACTGAACAGAACAGGTATGCAGTTGTGGGTTCACTGAACAGTACAGGTATACAGTGGCGGGTTCACAGAACAGGTATGCAGTGGCAGGTTCACTGAACAGAACAGGTATGCAGTGGCGGGTTCACTGAACACAACAGGTATGCAGTGGCGTGTTCACTGAACAGTACAGGTATACAGTGGCGGGTTCACTGAACACAACAGGTATGCAGTGGCGGGTTCACTGAACAGAACAGGTATATAGTAGCGGGTCCACTGAACAGAACAGGTATACAGTGGCGGGTTCACTGAACACAACAGGTATGCAGTGGCGGGTTCACTGAACAGGTATACAGTGGCGGGTTCACTGAACAGAACAGGTATACAGTGGCAGGTTCACTGAACAGAACAGGTATGCAGTGGCGGGTTCACTGAACAGAACAGGTATACAGTAGCGGGTCCACTGAACAGAACAGGTATGCAGTGGCGGGTTCACTGAACAGTACAGGTATACAGTGGCGGGTTCACTGAACAGAACAGGTATACAGTAGCGGGTCCACTGAACAGAACAGGTATGCAGTGGCGGGTTCACTGAACAGTACAGGTATACAGTGGCGGGTTCACAGAACAGGTATGCAGTGGCAGGTTCACTGAACAGAACAGGTATGCAGTGGCGGGTTCACTGAACACAACAGGTATGCAGTGGTGGGTTCACTGAACAGTACAGGTATACAGTGGCGGGTTCACTGAACACAACAGGTATGCAGTGGCGGGTTCACTGAACACAACAGGTATGCAGTGGTGGGTTCACTGAACAGTACAGGTATACAGTGGCGGGTTCACTGAACACAACAGGTATGCAGTGGCGGGTTCACTGAACAGGTATACAGTGGCGGGTTCACTGAACAGAACAGGTATACAGTGGCAGGTTCACTGAACAGAACAGGTATTCAGTGGCGGGTTCACTGAACAGAACAGGTATACAGTAGCGGGTCCACTGAAAAGAACAGGTATGCAGTGGCGGGTTCACTGAACAGTACAGGTATACAGTGGCGGGTTCACTGAACAGAACAGGTATACAGTAGCGGGTCCACTGAACAGAACAGGTATGCAGTGGCGGGTTCACTGAACAGTACAGGTATACAGTGGCGGGTTCACAGAACAGGTATGCAGTGGCAGGTTCACTGAACAGAACAGGTATGCAGTGGCGGGTTCACTGAACAGGTATACAATGGCGGGTTCACTGAACAGAACAGGTATACAGTGGCGGGTCCACTGAACAGAACAGGTATGCAGTGGCGGGTTCACAGAACAGGTAGGCAGTGGCAGGTTCACTGAACACAACAGGTATGCAGTGGCGGGTTCACTGAACAGTACAGGTATACAGTGGCGGGTTCACTGAACAGAACAGGTATACAGTAGCGGGTCCACTGAACAGAACAGGTATGCAGTGGCGGGTTCACTGAACAGTACAGGTATACAGTGCCGGGTTCACAGAACAGGTATGCAGTGGCAGGTTCACTGAACAGAACAGGTATGCAGTGGCGGGTTCACTGAACAGGTATACAGTGGCGGGTTCACTGAACACAACAGGTATACAATGGCGGGTCCACTGAACAGAACAGGTATGCAGTGGCGGGTTCACAGAACAGGTATGCAGTGGCAGGTTCACTGAACACAACAGGTATGCAGTGGCGGGTTCACTAAACAGGTATACAGTGGCGGGTCCTCTGAACAGAACAGGTATGCAGTGGCAGGTTCACTGAACACAACAGGTATGCAGTGGTTGGTTCACTGAACAGGTATGCAGTGGTGGGTTCACAGTACAGGTATGCAGTGGTGGGTTCACAGAACAGGTATGCAGCCAGGAACAAGCTAAGCCTAACTAATCTTTCCCTATGAGAGACAGTCTGCAGCAGCTCGCCCTACTCTCACTAATGCAGGCACACGAGTGACCATAATGGCCACCGCTGCCTGCCTTATATAAGGGGGGTGGGGCTCCAGGGGCTAGTATAGCCTAATTGGCTACACTGGGCCTGCTGACTGTGATGTAGAGGGTCAAAGTTGACCCTCCATGTGCATTATGGGGCGAACCGAACTTCCGCAAAGGTTCGCCTGCGGGACGCGAACGCGAACCACAGAAGTTCGCATGGAACCGTTCGCAGGCGAACCGTTCGGCCCAACTCTAACCTGGACGAGTGCATTCAGCCAGGGTCGATACATCTCCCTTACCACGCACTGGGTGAACCTTGTGGAGCCTGGCAGCGATTCCTCACCTGCTACGGCGCGGGTGTTGCCCACGCCGCAAACAGCTGCACCGCCGTCCCTCCCACTGGATAACAACAGCAGCACCTACCTCTCTGACTCCTTCTCCTCCAACGCATCTCAAAGCTGTACCTCATCCGGAAACGCTAACCCAGCAGCAGTAGGATCGTGGAAGCAGTGCAGCACAGCTGTTGGCATGCGTCAGCAAGCATTGCTGAAGCTGATCTGCCTTGGGGATAAGCAGCACACAGGGGAGGAAATTTGGAGGGGAATAAAGGAACAGACGGATTTGTGGCTGGCACCGCTGGACCTGAAACCGGGCATGGTTGTGTGTGATAATGGGAGTAATCTCATTCGCGCTTTAAGGTTGGCTAAGCTGACACACATCCCTTGCCTGGCGCACGTGATGAACCTAGTAGTTCAGCGGTTCCTGAGGACATACCCAGGCGTGGCCGATCTTCTGTTGAAGGTGCGACGAGTGGCCAAACGTTGTAGAACTTCCAGTACTGCTTCGGGGGCACTCGCCAAGATGCAGGAGCGCTTCAATCTCCTCCACCATCGCTTGCTGTGTGATGTCCCTACGCGCTGGAATTCTACGCTGCACATGCTAGCCCGCTTTTGTGAGCAGAAGAGTGCAGTGGTCCAGTACATGACGGCGCAGTACCGAGGCGCATCCGGACAGCTGCCAAGCTTCTGTGGATCCGATTGGGCCAACATGTTGGACCTCTGCCAAGTCCTCCAAAATTTTGAGCAATCCACGTTGCTTGTGAGCAGTGACAACTCTTCAGTCAGCATTACCATACCACTGCTGTGTTTACTGAAGAAGTCAATGTTGAAAATCAAGGAAACAGCTGTCATGATGCAACAGGGGGAATCTGAAGGAGAAAACGATCAGCGTGATGGTACCAACATCAGGCCATCCGCCTCAGGGAACGCTGGCCCCAGCAGCTATGACGAAGAAGAGGAGGAGGAACAGCTGGAGTTGGAGCAGGAATTTCATGCCACCACTGACGAGGGCCAGAGCGGTGCACGTTGGACTTCCACAATTCAGCGCGAATGGTCAGCAGAAGCAGACCAGGAAGAAGGTGACGACTATGATGCATCACAACAATCACAACGCCCACAAGAGGATGATGATGGTTCTGGCAGGACTCTGGCACACATGGCTCAATTCATGCTAGACTGCATTGAACGCGACCCACGCATTGTGCGCATTCAGGACAACACCAATTACTGGGTTTATACCCTTCTGGATCCACGGTACAAACACAATGTTCCAAAACTGCTTGAAAAAAAAATCAGACAGGTCAAAATGGAAGAATACCAGCAGGCCCTTGTGGAGACTTTAGAGAGGAGATTGACATCCTCTCCCTCCTCTAGCCAGTTGTATGCCAACAGACTGACTTCCGCAAACCCAGGACGACCAGGAGGGCAGCAAACAACACAAGCCGCAGCTAGTGCCCAAAAGGGAATGGTATCGGCAGTGTCCTTGGAGTGGGAAAATTTTCTGACACCCATGCAGCAGCCCACAGAACAGCAAGCGTGTACATCCACCTCCAACACCGATCGCCTGGAGAAGATGGTCAAGGACTACATGTCAGATGGCGTAGCTGTGTTGAACAATCCATCTGCACCCTTCAACTATTGGGTATCGAAGCTAGACACCTGGCACGAACTGGCAATGTACGCAATAGAGGTGCTGGCTTGCCCGGCAGCCAGCGTTATGTCGGAACGCTGTTTCAGGCATCGTCACAGATCAGCGTATCCGCCTCTCCACAGAAAATGCAGACCGTCTGACTCAAATTAACCACTTCGCCATATCTGGACGCATATATCCGTCCAGATAGGCAGTGGTGCTGCAGCCGTGTGGTGCGCGCGATCGGGTGCGCGCCCGAGCACGCTCCCGCTGCCTCCCGCTGCCCCCCCGATCAGTGAATGGGAATATAATTCCCATTCACCGATCTAAGTCCCTGGCAGAAATACCGACGCTTTCTCATCAGAGAGCGTGGTATTTCTGCCCCCAGGAAACTTCTTCTCTTCATTTTAGTTCCTAGATGTGACATTGTTCGCATCCAGGAATTTTTTGAATGTGGCCATCTTGTGGCCAAATAGTAAACTGCACCCACATACTTTTATTAAATAAAAAAATACATTATATTACATCTAAAATTAGCAGTTTCCCTCACAAAGTAAAATTACCCAAATACATTTTTGTATTAAAAAAAAATAAAAAAAATTACAATTAAAAAAAAAAAAAAACTACATGAATAGTTACCTAAGGGTCTGAGCTTTTTAAATATACATGTCAAGAGAGTATCTTATTAATTTTTTTAAAATTATAAGCTTGTAAATAGTGATGGACGCAAATTGAAAAAATGCACCTTTATTTCTAAATAAAATATCAGCACCATAAATTGTGATAGGGACGTAATTTAAACGGTGTAATAAGCGGGACAAATTTGCACATAAAATGCATAGGTTTTAATTACTGTAGCATGTATTAATTTTAAACTATAATGGCCAAAAACTGAGAAATAATGATTTTTTTCCATTTCTATCTTAATCTTCCTGTTAAAATGCATTTACAGTAAAGTGCCTCTTAGCAAAATGTACTACCCAAAGAAAGCCTAATTAGTGGCGGAAAAAACGAGATATAGATCAATTAATTTTGATAAGTAGCGATAAAGTTTTTCGCGAATGAATGGGAGGTGAACATTGCTCGGATGCATAAGATTTTCGAAGCTGTAGGCTGAAGTGGTTAAAATGAATCAATCCTGGATTGGAAACGACTACGCAGCACTCCTGACCCCAACCAAGTAACATGAACAATGAACATCTGTGATGGGTTAGCGTTTCCGGTCCCTGTTTATTGAACCTCTCATCTGTATTACACTTATGACTGCATGGCGGCAAAAAGCATTGCTATATCCGCACGCTTTTTGTCCTCATGCAAGGCCTGGGTTGTTGTGTCTCAAAAAGCGTGGCTTTCTCCTCCTGCGCCTCCTCCTGTACCATCACGTGTGCTGCTGCTGGGTTAGCGTTTCCGGTCCCTGTTTATTGAACCTCTCATCTGTATTACATTTATGACTGCATGGCGGCAAAAAGCATTGCTATATCCGCACGCTTTTTGTCCTCATGCAAGGCCTGGGTGGTTGCGTCTCAAAAAGCGTGGCCTTCTCCTCCTGCGCCTCCTCCTGTTCCATCACGTGTGCTGCTGCTGGGTTAGCGTTTCCGGTCCCTGTTTATTGAACCTCTCATCTGTATTACATTTATGACTGCATGGCGGCAAAAAGCATTGCTATATCCGCACGCTTTTTGTCCTCATGCAAGGCCTGGGTGGTTGCGTCTCAAAAAGCGTGGCCTTCTCCTCCTGCGCCTCCTCCTGTTCCATCACGTGTGCTGCTGCTGGGTTAGCGTTTCCGGTCCCTGTTTATTGAACCTCTCATCTGTATTACATTTATGACTGCATGGCAGCAAAAAGCATTGCTATATCCGCACGCTTTTTGTCCTCATGCAAGGCCTGGGTTGTTGTGTCTCAAAAAGCGTGGCCTTCTCCTCCTGCGCCTCCTCCTGTTCCATCACGTGTGCTGCTGCTGCTGCTGGGTTAGCGTTTCCGGTCCCTGTTTATTGAACCTCTCATCTGTATTACATTTATGACTGCATGGCGGCAAAAAGCATTGCTATATCCGCACGCTTTTTGTCCTCATGCAAGGCCTGGGTGGTTGCGTCTCAAAAAGCGTGTCCTTCTCCTCCTGCGCCTCCTCCTGTTCCATCATGTGTGCTGCTGCTGGGTTAGCGTTTCCGGTCCCTGTTTATTGAACCTCTCATCTGTATTACATTTATGACTGCATGGCGGCAAAAAGCATTGCTATATCCGCACGCTTTTTGTCCTCATGCAAGGCATGGGTTGTTGTCTCTCAAAAAGCGTGGCCTTCTCCTCCTGCGCCTCCTCCTGTTCCATCACGTGTGCTGCTGCTGGGTTAGCGTTTCCGGTCCCTGTTTATTGAACCTCTCATCTGTATTACATTTATGACTGCATGGCGACAAAAAGCATGTTACCTGTGCAAAGAAACATGACATTTTCCGCATTTAAAAGACAGTTTTTCCTTTGAAACTTTACAATCAATTTTCTCAAAAACTATAAGCTCTTTTTCAAATAGTTTTTTTTCCTCTTGTACCCACTCCCAAGGTGCACATACCCTGCAAATTTGGGGTATGTAGCATGTAAGGAAGCTTTAGAAAGCACGAAAGTTCTGGTCCCCATTGACTTCCATTATGTTCGGAGTTCGGCGCGAACACCCGAACATCGCGGCCATGTTCGGCGAACGTTCGCGAACCCGAACATCCAGGTGTTCACCCAACACTACTAGTAATCACTTAGCAATCTAATCACTTAGTGATTAGTGTCACCTCACCCACCAACCCACTCCATTAAAGTACCCCACTTTTTCACCCGCCCTTTTAAAAAACTTTTTTGTTTACGCCCAAAACATCTAAGATGTCTGGAAGTGGCAGCCAGCGCGGTTTGGGCAAGGGGAAGGGCAGCAAGGGAATCAGGAGGAGAGGGAGCAGCATTGTGGCAAGCCGCGCCACCACGCACAGTTCTGCAGCAGCTGCGTCAGTGGCTAACATTCCGCCTATAGCCACTGGCCGTGGACGCCTTGGGCGCCCAGCAGGAGCATCTGCAACTCACGCTGCAGAGACACAGCAGCAGCAGCGTGTAGTACCTGCTCCTATTTTCCTCCAGCCGGGTCGGAAACGTCCCATTGAGGAAAAGGATGCAGCCACTGTGATGCAACTGATGACGGAGGATGAGCAGCCCGCCATCAGCTCTGCATCCGAGGCCTCCACCCTCACCACCACCACCACCACCACCCCTGTTTGCAGCAGCCGCGCAGCAGGGCCTGGGGAGGAGGCCAGTTCACCGTCACAAGTTGGCGACCTGTCATTCAGCAGTATTTTAACCCCAGGCATCATGAGGTAATTGTCTGCTGTTGTTGGTGATTTTGAGGAGGAGATGCTGATGGGCACTTTGGGGGATGAGGGATTGGACAGCAAGACTGTGGCGACAGTCAAGCAGCCCATCCAGGCATCAGGAGAGGAGTTTGGGGGGTCATCATCCCAGCAGGACATGTTTCAGGAGGGGGAGGATGATGATGATGATGATGACACTGTGACGGACAAAGACTGGGTGCCACCAGCTCCTGGGGAGGTCATCATCAGCAGCTCTGAGGAGGAGGAGGAGGATGCGCTTGTGGGCCTTGCAAGGAGGCGCATCATTGCAAGCATTGGCAGCAGTAGGCAGGTCCCACAGCCTGCTGGTGTCTCAGGCTCAGCAGCAGCAGCATCTGCCAGTACCACCACCAGCCGCACCCAAGCCCCCCCCCCCAACCACCACAGGGAGACAGGCAGCAGCGGCTCCAGTCCGTAGGGGGTATTTCACGTCACCAATCTGGCAATTTTTCACCATGCCCACAGTTGACAGCAAGTACGCCACTTGCAACCACTGTCAGCGGAAGCTGAGCAGGGGTGCAGACCCCTTAAAGTTCAGCACCAGCTCTCTTCTGAACCATCTTGCTGCTAAACATTACCACCAGCATGAGGAGTTCAAGAGGTTGAAGGCATCTGGCGCTGGCAGTGGCACCACACCCACCACTGCACAGCCTTCAGCAGCAGCAGCAGCAGCAATAGCAGCCACCCGCCCTCCTGCTCCTCCAGCACCATCAGCAGGAGTGCGGAAACGCACTGCTCCTCCCCCCTCTGCAACTCCTGCCGCCGACACTGAGGCCTGTTCTGGCAGCCAGTCCTCAGTGGCCTCCTCTGCTCCCTCCAGTGATTCCCGTGCCAGCAAAAGGCGACACCAGAGCCTTTTGAGCAAGTCCTTCCAGGGGGTGGTTTGGGCTCTGCCTCCCAGCAGCCATCGCGTGCGGCAGCTGAACGGCTTGCTGGCACGGGCCATGTGCTCCCAACTCCTGCCGTACACGCTCGTGCAGGAGGGGAGCGACATGCGTGTAGGGATGCTCATTCGGATTCCACGGAAATGCAATTTCTGAAATTCCGATCGGAAATTGCATTTCCGCATCGGAATGCGGAAATCGGTAATGCAAGTGCATTAGGCGGATTTCCGCCGGAAATCGCGGAATTTCCGCTGGAAATCGCGGAAATTCTGCCCGACTTTAACATCGATTTTCTCAAAAACTATAAGATCTTTTTGAAAACTTTTTTTTGCAGCTTGTTCAGGAGATCTGTTTAATAAACCCTTTGCTATTAACCGCTAAAGTCGGCAGATTTTTACTGTAATGTAAAATGCAGAAAATCTGCACCTGCCTATTTTCTGCATTTACATTACAGTAAAAATCCGCCGACTTTAGCGGTTAATAGCAAAGCCCCCGTAAGTCCTAGAAACACCAAATTTTCAGGGTTTGTTAAGCAGAATCTCCTGAACAAGATGCAACAAAAAGTTTTCAAAAAGACCTTATAGTTTTTGTGAGCAGCCCCAGACTGGCAGCTCCCCAGCAGACACTTCTTTGCCCTCCAGGTCATGCCTGCACTGCACCGCTTTGTCATGGCCAATGTGGAGCGAGGGCTGGAGCACGTGGTTGGTGAAAGGGTCCACGTCACCATGAACTCCTGGAGCAGCCGCTTCGGGACAGGCCGCTACCTGTCCTTCACTGTCCACTGGGTCATCTTGGTGGAAGGGGGGTGAGGATGGGAGAGCAGCAGCGGGCACAGCAGCAGCAGCAACACAGTGGGTGGTGCCATCCCGCAGGGTCAGGGGAACTGCAGCAGGTTCCTCCGATCCTCTGCCATCCTCTGGCACACCTGGCCAACCCCCCCGCCTCAGCAGCAGCGTGAAGCCACGCCACTGCCAAGCGCTGCTGCAGTTGGTCAGCCTTGGGAAGACCAAGCTGACGGCAACCCATGTGTTGGCCAAACTCCAGGAGCAAGAGAGGAGTTGGCTGACCCCCAGAGGCCTCAGAGTCGGAGAGGTGGTGGCCGACAATGGGGCCAATCTGGTTGCCGCAATCGACAGGGGAAACCTGACCCACATCCCCTGTCTTGCCCACGTGCTGAACCTGGTGGTGCAGAAGTTCTTGCGCACCTACCAGGGGATGGGCGAACTGCTGGAAACGGCAAGGAATGTTGTGCGTCACTTCCGGTGCTCGCCTGCAGCCTCTGCGAGCCTGGAAGACGTGCAAAAGGAGCTGGAGCTTCCACGCCATCAGCTGATCCTTGATGTTCCAACTCGCTGGAACTCCACCCTGGCGATGTTGGAGCGTCTGGTTGAACAGAAGCACGCTGTCAACCAGTACCTTGCCCTGGCCACTGTGTCCGCCGCTCAGAAAAGGGACAAGACCAGCAACATCCCGTCCATCGTCCCCGATGATGACTGGGGGCACATGCAGCAGGTGTGCTTAGTGCTGGCTCCCTTTCTACAGGCCACCAACATGGTGAGCAGGGACCATGATATGGTGTGCGAGTGGGTGCCCCTGGTTTGTCTGCTGGAGAGGGCCCTCGATGCTTTGCTGGAACAGGGAGCGGCAGCCTTGGCCCAGCAGGAGCGGCATGCAGCTGCACAGTCCACCTCTGAGGGGGAGGAGGACTTGGTGGAGGTCCCTGACCTTGCTGCTGATGAGGGGGATCAGCACAGTGCAGCTGAGTTGGTGCGGGGGTGGAGAGAGGATGAGGCGGCAGAGGAGGAGGATGAGGACAGCACTGCCGTCGATGTGCCAGCACATGTGGCCCGCCTCTTCCCAATGGCAGCGCACATGCTGAGGTGCCTGCGCAGGGACCCCAGGGTGATCCAGATGAAGCAGAGGGAGGACATCTGGATCAGCATGATGTTGGACCCGCGCCTCAAGGGGAAGTTGAGCCAGTTCCTGCCTCCTGCAGGAGGAGACCCAGCGCAACAAATAAGGAGCTTGCAGCAGGCCCTTGTTGAGCGCTTGGAGGAAGCCTTCCCCCAGCCTTCCACCCCCCCTTTCCATCCAGCACAGAGGCAGCAGCAGGTGCCTGCATCCAGCAGCAAGCGCACCACAGACCTTCTGTCTCTCAGCAACGAGCTCTACAGGACTGTAGAGGCTCCAGCAGTGACTAGAGAGGAGGTGCATGCAGCAGCATCCTCCTCCGGTCACAGCCAGTGCCTGACCCGCATGGTGGCTGACTACATGGGGTCCTACAGCGGGCTTGACAGCGATGCCCCTGTTGATCCCATGGAGTATTGGGTCAAGCGCCTGGAGATCTGGAGCGAGCTGGCTCAGTACGCCCTGGAAGTGCTGTCCTGTCCCCCTTCCAGCGTGCTGTCTGAGCGCTGCTTCAGTGCAGCTGGTGGTATGGTCACCGAGAAACGCTCACGTCTGTCCCACAAGTCTGTGGACAGACTGAAGTTTCTCAAGATGAACCAGGCGTGGGTGGAAGGCGAGTTCCTGGCCCCTGTTGTTGGCGAGAGGGGGACATGAAGTGGGTGCCGGAACCATCGTTAATATGCCTTACCACCCTTTACCACCTTCTGGCTCCTGCTCACTAAGCCAGCCTGGTTTACTTTGACTATTACGTCGCCTGCAGCCACATATTTTACACCTACAGTGGGCTGCTGTGTACTGCCCTTCTGCTGTCTGTCTGTGTTTCCCACTGCCAGGGTATACAGAATTACCTTCTGCTGCCACTCTGCCACCAGCTATTACATCCAACAATAGCTATATCTGTTTAATTTGCTGTAAAAAAAAAAAATTGAATTAAAAAAAAGGTTTAATTTTTCTAAGGTGCCCGGGTTGAAAACTGTGTTGTCCCAGTTGTGTATTGGACACGATGTGGGCTGCACGACCGCTGTCTGGGACCTCCTGTTGTGTTTATTTACAGCCCTGGTATCACCACTAGGTACCAGGACTATTATGTCACGCTGCCTGCCTGCTGCCACACTCTCACTACTCCTCCATTCCTCCTGCTGCTGTCTGTCTGTCTGTGTTTCCCACTGCCAGGGTACACAGAATTACCTTCTGCTGCCACTCTGCCACCATCTATTACGTCCAACAATAGCTATATCTGTGTAATTTGCTGTAAAAAAAAAAAATAAATAAAAAAAAAAGGTTTAATTTTTCTGAGGTGCCCGGGTTGAAAACTGTGTTGTCCCAGTTGTGTATTGGACACGATGTGGGCTGCACGACCGCTGTCTGGGACCTCATGCTGTGTATTTAAGGCCTGGTACCACCGCAAGGTACCAGAGCCTATTATGTCTCGCTGCCTGCCTCATTGACTGCCTGCTGCCACACACTCATCCTCCTCCTCCTCCTGCTGCTGAATTTACCTCCTGCTGTCTGTGTGTTTCCACTGCCAGGGAACACATACAATGGCGCTTCCACCATGCGCCACCAGCTATTTATTACGCTCAAAAATAGCTGCATTTCTTTAAAAAAAAAAAAAAGATATAGAAGAGAAAGAAGTGAAGAAGAAAAAGAAGAAGAAGATATAGAAGAAGAAGAAGAAGATATAGAAAAAGAAGAAGAAGAAGAAGAAGAAGAAGAAGAAGAAGAAGAAGATATAGAAAAAGAAGAAGAAGAAGATATAGAAAAATAATAATAATAAGAAGATATAGAAAAAGAAGAAGAAGAAGAAGAAGATATAGAAGAATAAGAAGATATAGAAGAAGAAGAAGAAGATATATAAGAAATAGAAGAAGAAGATGAAGAAGAAGAAGATGATGATGAAAAAGAAGAAGAAGAAGAAGAAGAAGAAGAAGATATAGAAGAAGATGAAGAAGAAGAAGATATATAAGAAATAGAAGAAGAAGATATAGAAGAAATAGAAGAAGAAGAAGAAGATAAAGAAGAAGAAGATATAGAAGAAGAAGAAGAGGAAGATATAGAAGAAGAAGAAGAGGAAGATATAGAAGATAAAGAAGAAGAAGTATATACAGTATTGAACAGAATTTTCAAATGCTCACTAAGCCAGCCTTTTTTTTTTTGTAAAGGAACATCCCCACATAATCACTTGCTGTTGTTACTTGGAAAAAAGGATGTTTCTTGCATAATTCACCCCCAAAACAAGTGTTGGAAGCTATTTAAGGCTAATTCGAATAGTCAGCTCGAATAATGAGCTCAAATACCGACTCGAATAGTGAGCTCGAATACCGAGGTCGAATCGAATAGTAAAAAATATGCGACTCGAATATTCGACCTAACTCGAATAATTTACTATTCGAATTCGACCTAACTCGAATAATAAAAAGGGGTATCCGAGCATCCCTGCCTCTAATCCTACCTTATACCTAAAAATTAGCACAGCTGCCGTCAAAGGTCCCCAAGGTGGACTTTGTACCTGACCCGCCACCTCTGCATTGTCCTGGAGTTCCCCTAATGCCCCATACTGTGTCCTCTACTACTCCACTATATATATTTCTAGTGCCGTTGATTATTTTTATACCAGCGTCCTCTGATCTCCCCCATAATGCCCTGCATTTCCCACTGTTATAGTCTAAAGGTGTGTACACACGCACTACTGTAATGAAGGACGGGTCCGTCAGACCCTCCCGCTGGGCGGGCGTTCAGCCGACAGTAGAGCGTGTGTACAGTCTGTCGGCAGACGGATAAGGCTGTTTCTGAACGATCCGCTGTCGGCAGAATGCCCCCCCAGCGGGAGGGTCTGACTGACCCGTCCTTCATTACAGTAGTGTGTGTGTATGCACCTTTAGCCTTTAATGCCCTGTTTAGTGTCCTCCATTTTATCCCTGTAAACTCATCCTGGGGTTCCCTCTATAATCCTGGGGTGTCTTTTTCAATCCTTTAGAGCAGGGTTGCTCAAACTTTTGTTAGTCAAGGGCCGGGTCAACATACTGTAGACCGGTGGGGGGCCGGAGTGTACATAACATGATATAGAAAAGCCTTACATTGAACCTAGGTAGTGTAAACAGCGCCTGAAACACAATCCTCCACACGCAAAGCAATCTGTGTTCAAAATACATACTGTATTTTCAAAAGTCCCCCTAAAACAATCTCCTTTCCCCAGTAATTGCAAGAACTGCAATTATCCACCCCTACACACACATGCACACACACACTGCTCTTATATTACCTCTAACCCCCCCCCCCCCCCACCACCACCACCACCACCACGACTACCACAATGTCCTTATTTAATCAGAAATAACTTTAACCCTACTTATGACACAGAAATGAAATATATATTGTTTTTTAAAGACAAACTAGGCCATTTTGTTCCCTCAAACAATTTTATTTTCTAGGAATTTTAATGGGAAAACAAGGAAAAAAATAGAAAAAAAACATTATTTCCTCAGTTTTACCAATTCCAGTTTAAAAATAAAAAGTGCTACTGTAGATACAAAAACACAAATTTTGTTTGGCTATTCTTACCGCTTATCACAAAACTTAGATTATGTTCCTGTCACAATTTATGGTGAAGATATTTGCTTCTGAAATAATGCTACAGAGTGTATTTTTCACTATGAACTGAGAAAATAAAAGTATTATTAATGGTAAAAATAATTTCAATAGCTTAGGAAACATATATTCCCATTCACCAATTAGTGCTGCATCAGATAGTGCCAGAGGTGTGCACAGGAGCAAGCCCAATCCTGCACAGCAGTGCTTCAGCTACAAGACATATCTACTGACTCGTGGCTTAGATGAAGTCACAGAGGATGTAGATATACTTTAGTGGTGGATAAAGTGCTGAGCTGAGTGGATCATTCAGAAACAGCTTTATCCGTCTGCCGACAGACTGTACACATGCTCTACTGTCGGCTGAACGTCCGCCCAGCGGGAGGGTCTGACGGACCCGTCGTTCGTTACAGTAGTGCGTGTGTACGCACCATTAGTCTTTAAAGCCCTGTTTAGTGTCCTCCATTTTATCCCTGTAAACTCATCCTGGGGTTCCCTCTTTAATCCTGGGGTGTCTTTTTTAATCCTTTAGAGCAGGGGTCCTCAAACTTTTTTAGTCAAGGGCCGGGTCAACATACTTTATACTGCTGGGGGGCCGGAGTGTACATAAAATGATGTAGAAAAACATTACATTGAACCTAGGTAGTGTAAACAGCGCCTGAAACACAATCCCCCCCCCCCCACACACAAAGCAATCAGTGTTCAAAATACATACTGTATTTTCAAAAGTCCCCACAAAACAACCCCTTTTCCCCAGTAATTGCAAGTACTGCATGTCAGGAATACAGCAGCTAGTTATGATGTTAAGGATAATACAGTAGTATATTTTAATTTTCCCATTTTTATGTCTGCTGTGTACTATTGTATCATATGGGATTGTCTGCTAGCCAGTCTGGCTTTGAAGGCTGGCAGCTGGCTTCCTGGAGTTCCTTATATAATGTAAATTAACTCTGCATTCAATGGCCAGCAGGGGAAGCCATTGTCTGCTCCTAATTGGGAAATAGGTAATTAGATAACGAGCCCCTCTTTTGCCTTTTGTTGCCGTGCTTTGAACTTGGTGCATATGTCTACAAGCCAAAATACAATCCAGACTGGACAGTGGAAGCTAACACAGGAATGTTTGAAGTTTTCAGATGACAGCCTACCTGGAAGTGGGTGAAGTGGTTTGAAGTCCTTTTGATACAATTTTACCTGTGGTCTGAATTGCTTGGAAGTCTGCAAGGTGTGACAGGAAAAGCCTTGAAATTCGCAGGTCACAGCTAGCCCAGATGTGACAAGTGGCTCGGCAGACCGTGATGTCACAAACGGGGAAATTGTGTTAGTTTTGGGGATGGAACATTCAATGCCCCAGGCCACCCAGCGCACTATAAAACAGCAGCTAGGACAGTCACAACTGGTAGCTCTTTGGTGATAGCAAACGCTAGTGCTTATCCTGGTCTGACCAGAAGCTGCGTTCTCCCGCAAAACGACGTTTAGACCTTCAAGTTGGTAACGGTTTGATTCCCGTTTATTTTTATGCAAATATCCTTGTGTGTATCGTTGTAACTTTTACTTTGTAACTTTTTTACTGTTTTTGCAAATCTTTTGTATATATTATTTTCCACTTTTTTTTCCTGGAATATTAAATCGTTATTTAATAAGTTTGACTTCTGCTGTACTAAACTAACACTCATAGCCTAGAAGAGACTGAAGTGTAGCTGTGTATAAGTCCATGCCGGATTGTATGATTGAGCAACCCAACCGTATAAGATTGTAATTGCATTGTGTGTATGGGGCACTTCTGCGCTCGACAGCAGAGTGGGAAGTCCCGGAGTGGCTAACAGTATCGTTCGGAACGACTGTTAGTGCTTTTTCTTCACTACAGTGTAAGATTGAAATTGTGCGTGTGTGTGGGGCATTTATCATACGTTGGCCTAAAGCGTGCAGCTGACCCAACGTACAAAAACGCCAGTGCGAGTAACTCGACAGCAGAGTGGAAGTGTCTAGCAACAGCTAGTGGTGGCAATGAGAAGTGTTCTGAGGGGTCACAGCCTTGTTTTAGCTTGACTAAGGCTGCTTCCCCTCTCGATCTGGTCAAACCCACAGACGGGGACCGTATACGCAGGTGTGCTGTGGGCCGGTTCCTGACACTGCACATTATCCACCCCTACACACACGTGCGTGCACACACTGCTTTTATATAACCTCTAACCACCCCCACCACCAGTACCACAATGTTTTTGTGCACCAGACAGTGAAGCATACCCAGGTGACAACCTGCTATACAATTGGACAGCAGTGCCGCCTAATGCAGAATTGGATTGGAAGCCAGAGAATTACTTCTTGCTGGTTTCCATGTGGAAACGTGGTGCTTGCACTGCTGCTGCATCTATAAGTAATACATTTTGTGTGTGGAAGGCCGGTAAAAAAAGCCTCAGGGGGCTGCATTTGGCCCGCGGGCCTTAGTTTGAGGACCACTGCTTTAGAGGTTTTCTCTACAGGCCTATAGTTTAAACCATATTTCTTCTCTGGATCTCTGAACATCTGGGGTTGACCTCTATGCTCCTACTGGAATTTCTGGCACACTACTCCTTGGGTCACTTACCTGGCAGGAGTCCTTCCCTCCATCGGTGTAACCAGAACAGATCGTATCACTTTGGACAATTACGGTGCTGGCACTTTCAGATGAATTGATATGATACATACTATCACACGTAGTGGAGTCAATAAGTGGAGTCATCACCTCCTGGAGAGTACCATTGACAGGAAGTGATCCTGGTGGGGAAGAGGAATGATTATTATAAATTCAGTGTTATATGCATACATCCTACATATCTCCTACAGCTTCTATTAATAAAGTGATTAACAGAATGATTTTAGTCCTTTAGAGTGTTCCTGTACAACGTCGAGGTCGTCCTTACTGCACCTGCATGAAGCGCCGCTGTCAATCACGCCAACGTTGTCCGCGGCTCACAACTCCTGCACCTGCGCAGTGTGCCGCGGAAAACGTGGCCATGATTAACAGTGGCGCTTCACGCAGGCACAGTAAGGACAACCTCAAGGTCATCCTGTCCTGTCCTTATTTAATCAGAAATAACTTTATCCCTACTTATGACACAGAAATGAAATATATATTTTTTTTCAAGATAAACTAGGCTTTCATTGTATGCTATTTGTTCCCTCGAACAATTTTGTTTTCTATGAATTTTAATGAGAAAACAAGGAAAAATTGAAAAAACACATTATTTCCTCAGTGTAACAATCGGTGTAACACAGAGAGGATCTGATTATTATTATATCACTAAGAATACAGATATATACCCGATTATTGATGATCTGCAGTATCACCGATAATCAGATATATTACTAACCTCTGGACACCTGAGAGATATGAGTGTTTGGTGCAACAGTAATACTTTGAGAACAATACCAGGACAGGTACAAGGCAGTAAGGAATACTGCTGGGGCAAGTACCTTTCTGCAGCCTGAGACTCTCCCGCAGGGAGGAGTCAGTCTGGGAGAGGGAAGGACCAGAGCGTGAGTGACACTAATAGGAGGATGTCACTGACTGATCTGTGAACTATCTCTTAACTGAGGAGATAGCTCTCAAGGTCGGACAAGCCAGGCCGGCAACACACGGACATACAAAGTACAAAGACAGGAGGCTGATTTGGTAATCCTAAGGCAAGCAGGGTTTGGCAACAGAGTATCAGATATAGCGAAGTACCAAATCAGTGGACAGAAGAGTGGTCAGGAAAGCAGAAAGTCATAACAGATAATAAACAATGCCTAGTCTTGGGTGTGAGCTCCGTAATCATCAACACCCTGGAACTAGTCTGAGGTATAACAATGATAACACAGATTCCTAATCTTTGGGTGTGAGGTCCTTGATCATCAACACCCTGGAACTAGTCTGAGGTATAACAGAATGATAACACATATTCCTAATCTTTGGGTGTGAGGTCCTTGATCATCAACACCCTGGGACTAGTCTGAAGTATAACAGAATGATAACACAGATTCCTAATCTTTGGGTGTGAGGTCCTTGATCATGAACACCCTGGGACTAGTCTGAAGTATAACAGAATGATAACACAGATTCCTAATCTTTGGGTGTGAGGTCCTTGATCATCAACACCCTGGGACTAGTCTGAAGTATAACAGAATGATAACACAGATTCCTAATCTTTGGGTGTGAGGTCCTTGATCATCAACACCCTGGGACTAGTCTGAAGTATAACAGAATGATAACACAGATTCTGACAATAAGGTCTGAGTGCTTCCATGTAGTGATCGCAACGGCAGACAACCAGTGAATGACCAGCAACCAGTATATATAGCCCAGCGCTCTCCAGCGCCTCCCCTAAGTGCTGGACCAATGGGAACTGGTACAATTGTCAGCTGACCGGCTTGGTCAGCTGACTCCCTTCTGACTGTCATAAAAGTTCTGCCTCTCAACGCGCGCGTCCTTCTG
Source organism: Hyperolius riggenbachi (assembly GCF_040937935.1). NCBI lineage: Eukaryota > Metazoa > Chordata > Amphibia > Anura > Hyperoliidae > Hyperolius > Hyperolius riggenbachi. The sequence continues at coordinate 49,043,703 of NC_090652.1, read as the reverse complement.
AACCTGTGTGGACTATCAGTCCCAGCCACACCAGACATGTCTTGCGTACCACCCGCCGCGCTGAACGCGGAATCTGCCGCACCGCTATCAAGGCATGCGGCGGTTTCTCCGCGTTCGGCCATACTAGCAGCTGTAGCTCGCCGCGTTGGATGCGGAAACAGCCGCCTTACTCTGAGCGCACGCGGCGGCTTTTCCGCGTTTTCTCACACTCAGTTTTACCAATTCAAGTTTAAAAATAAAAAGTGCTACTGTAAATAAAAAACACACATTTTCTTTGGCTATTCTTACCGCTTATCACAAAACTTAAATAATGTTCCTGTCACAATTTATGGTGAAGAGATTTGATTGTGAAATAATGCTACAGAGTGTATTTTTCACTATGGTAAAAATGAATCTCCTTAGCTCAGGAAACATTTATTCCCGGTAACCAATTAGTGCTGCATTAGATAGTGCCAGAAATGTGCACAGGAGCAAGCCCAATCCTGCACAGCACTGCTTCTGCTACAAGACGTATATCTACTGACTCGTGGCTTAGATGAAGTCACAGAGGACGTAGATATACTGTAATGGTGGAAAAAGTGGTTAAATATGAATGAAATATTCTTCTTCAACACTTCATTCTTTTCCTTCCAAAGCAGTTTAGCACCATTATGATTGGAGAGTCATGGAGCTCTTCCCTTTTTGGCAGAGGAAGCATTGGAGTCACATGAGGTACGACGTGGAATGCATCTCCACGACTCTTACCGGTTGTAATGGTGCTGAACTGTTTTGGAAGGCAGTATCCGGGTTTCTAAACAAGGAAACAAGGAAACCTGGATTTGAAAAACACTGCTATTAACCACTTCACACCTAGACCTATTTTCCTCTAATGCACTAGAGCAGTCTTAATGTTTTAGCTATGCCCTTAATTAATCAGCAATAACTTAATCATGACATATAAAACCTTAGTGATATATACATTGTTTTTTGTTTTTTTTCGGGACAAACTAGACTTTACTTGGGTGCGTTTTTCCCCTCAGGAATTATTTCATTTCCCATGCATTTTAAACCCCTTCCCGACCGCCTAACACCGATAGGTGTCGGGAAAGTGGCAGCCCCAGGACCTCCCAACGCGGAAAGACATCAAGAGTGGTAGGTGGAGATTAGCGGAGTTCCAACATCAGCCTGCTAGCCCGTGATCGCGGCTAGCAGCAGGCTGTCAGAAGTAAAAAAAAAAAAAGTTTTTTGGGGTACAGCGATGCAATCTTGCCCAGGGGACAGCTTAGTAAAAAAGCTGCCCCCTCGAATGGCTTACAGTGTGATCCCTTCTCATAAACTGATGCCTATGAGAGTTGATCACTAATTGGATCTCGGAAGGGGGGGTGAAAATAATAAAAAAAGCAACATTTATTTAAAAAAAAAAGAATAAAATTATTTTTTTTTAAAAAAATGTACATTACAGCAGCAATTAGATGCCACCAACAGTGTGAAAGAACACGGAAAAGCCGCCGCGTGTACTGACAGCAAGGCGGCTGATTCCGCGTCCAACGCGGCGGTCTGCACGTCTGGTAACATGGCAGAACGTGGAAAAGCCGCCGCATGTACTGACAGCAAGGCGGCTGGTTCCGCGTCCAGCGCGGCGGTTTGCACGCAGCAGCGTGCATCTGGTGTGGCTGAGTCTGTTAGTTCACACAGGTTTAGGAATACGCGCGCGCACGCTGAAAGGCAGAACTTTTATGATGGCCAAGGAGGGATCAGCTGACCAGGCCGGTCAGCTGACCTCAGAGCTGGTAACCATTGGTTGATCACTTTAGGGTGGCGCCAGAGAGCACTGCTCTATATATGGTTACTGCTGGCCACTCTCAAATTGTCTGCCGTTGCAAACACTACGTGGAAGCACTCAGACCTTAGTCAGATCCAACAGTGTGTTTGAACCAGGAGGACCTGGGAATTCACACTGAGCCAGATTACTTGTGTTATCAATCTGTTATTCTTCAGACTAGTTCCAGGGTGTAGAGACCACGGACCTCACACCCAAGACTAGGGAACTTGTGTTATCAATCTGTTATTCTTCAGACTAGTTCCAGGGTGTAGAGACCACGGACCTCACACCCAAGACTAGGGAACTTGTGTTATCATTCTGTTATACATCAGACTAGTTCCAGGGTGTAGAGACCACGGACCTCACACCCAAGACTAGGGATCTTGTGTTAGCATTCTGTTATACATCAGACTAGTTCCAGGGTGTAGAGACCACGGACCTCACACCCAAGACTAGGCATTGTTTCATATCTGTTATGACCTATTGCTTTCCTGACTATCCCTCTGCTTTCTGATTCGGTACCACGCATATCTGATATTCCGTTGCCAAACCCTGCCTGCCTTGGATACCGAATCAGCCTTCTGTCTTTGTACTTTGTCTGTGCGTGTGTTGCCGACCTGGCTTGCCCGACCTCGAGAGCTATCTCTCTCCACTAAAGAGATAGTCTCCAGATCAGTCAGTGACATCCACCTTCAGGTGTCACTCACTCTCTGGTCCTTCCTACCTTCAGCCTGACTCCACCCCTTGGAGAGTCTCAGGCTGCTGGAAGGTTTCTGTACTCTCTATACCAGTATCCCCTGTACTGCCTAGACCCACCTGCTCATCAGGTGGGTTACTCTAAGTCATCCTGTTACACCAAACACTCAATATATAAAGTAGTGGCTGGATAGTGTAATGGTTAAGGGCTCTGCCTCTGACACAGGAGACCTGGGTTCGAATCTCGGCTCTGCCTGTTCAGTAAGCCAGTACCTATTCAGTAGGAGACCTTGGGCAAGACTCCCTAACATTGCTACTGCCTATAGAGCGCGTCCTAGTGGCTGCAGCTCTGGCGCTTTGAGTCCGCCAGGAGAAAAGCGCAATATAAATGTTCTGTGTTTGTTTGTTTTGTTTGATATATATATTCAGAGGTGTCCAGAGGTTAGTAATATATCTGTATTATTGGTGATTCTGCAGATCATCCATAATCAGGTATAGATCTGTATTCTTGGTGATACTGCAGATCACCAATATTCAGATTCTCTCTGTGAGCTGACACCGATCGTTACAAACAGAAAGCAAGAAAAGGAAGGCAAGATTCATTTGTGTGCTAAGTTGTATGGTCGTGCAACACACTGTTAAAGCTGCAGTGTGCTGAATTGTAAAAAATAGCCTGGTCAGTAGGGGGGGTGTGAGCGTGTGGTCTTGAACTGGTTGAAGGGAACTAAGCTCATTTTCTTTCACTGGAATTTCTCCTGCCATAGAAACTGCCATGCTCCCCCCTCCCCTTCCCACAGTCATTATTTATACAAGTCAGAGATGCTATCTTGACACATTGACACACACAATCTCTTTGAAGAAACTGTCCTAATTACCCACCTTCCTCTCTTGATGAAAAGGTATTGTTCACTTCTTGGTAATGACTACAATAAAACAATTAGCTTCCTGAAATCTCTGGCAGGTCTGCTGAAGTAGGCTAATAAAACTACTTTGAATGTTAAATTAAAGGTAAAATGGAAGTTTATTTTAATAATGTTAGCATGCATTTTTCTTGTGCTATAAATAGTGCTTGGTTTACTTTACAGTGGGAAAAGAAAAAAAAAAAAAAAAAATACAGCTTCTCAGTTTCCACCAATTATTTTAAAATTAAAAACAAACCCTAATTATAATTGGCTATTTATACAATTTATTATAAAACTTACATTTTGTTGTTTGTACAATTGGTGAAGATATTTATTTTTTAAAGTAGGATTGCCACTAGAGATGGCCCGAATGGTTCGCCGGCGAACGGTTCCAGGTGAACTTTGGGTGGTTCGCATTCGCATGCGAACGCGAACTTTCCCGGAAGTTCGGTTCGCCCCCATAGTGCACCATTAGGGTCAACATTGACCCTCTACATCACAGTCAGCAGGCCCGTTGTAGCCAATCAGGCTACACTATATCCTGGAGCCACTCCCCCCCCCCCCTTATATAAGGCAGGCAATGCCGGCCATTATAGTTGTTCGTGTCCCTGTAGTCATTAGTGAAGGGAAAGCTGCTGGTAGACTCTCATAGGGAAAGATTAGTTAGGCTCTTGTAAGCTTGTTAGCTTGCTCCTGGCTGATTGTTATTCCTAAAATAGCACCCCACAACAGCTCTTTTGAAAGCTAATCTTGTTCTTGTGTTTTTTTTGTTTTTTTTTTACCTTCCTCCCTCTGATTTTGTCTTCCAGGGATTTGTAGGCTGTCAAAAGCAAGCTCACATACATTGGCCAGGAATTGAACACAGATCAACTGCTTGGAAGGCAGCTATGCTCACCACTAAACCACCATTGGCCAGGAATCTAACCCAGCTCAACTAACATTACAGGCTGAAGCCAGCCATTTCACTCATCTTTTCAACTACAAGAAAGGCCCAGGAGTAGTCTTAGCTACATACACAGTCTCTGTGGCACAATCAGTTAGCACATTTGGCTGTTAACCGAAAGGTTGGTGGTTCAGGCCCACCCAGGGACGGCCTTGCCTTTTGTGTTGTCCGAAGAGAACCCCAGATAGCCATTTAGCAGCAATTACATACACAATGTCTGTGGCACAATTGGTTAGTGCATTTGGGCTGTTAACTGAAAGTTTAGTGGTTCAAGCCCACCCAGGGACGGCCTTGTGTTTTGTGAAGGGAACTAATGTGCCCTTCTTAAACTTGGAGATTGTATATAAATGTAAATGTAAGCAGACTGCAGAGTGGCGCAGCGGTAGTGTGCTGGGCCCATAACCCAGAGGTTGATGGGTTTAAACCATCCTCTGCTAGGCATGATTTCATTTTTGCACCTTGCTTTATTGCATGGGCAAAATGGTTTCCATAGCTCTGTAAGAGAAAGTGTAATAAGGGCCCCTGCCGTAACATAGATATTACGGTAGCTAAGACTACCCCTGGGCCTTTCTTGTAGTTGAAGAGATGAGTGAAATGGCTGGCTTCAGCCTGTAATGTTAGTTGACCTAGATTTGATTCCTGGCCAATGGTAGTATAGTGGTGAGCATAGCTGCCTTCCAAGCAGTTGACCTGGTTCGATTCCTGGCCAATGTATGTGAGCTTGCTTTTAAAAGCCAAATCCCTGGAAGACAATATGAGAGAGAGAGAGAGAGAGAGAGAGAGAGAGAGAGAGAGAGAGAGAGAGAGAGAGAGAGAGAGAGAGAGAGAGAGAGAGAGAGAGAGAGAGAGAGAGAGAGAGAGAGAGGGAGAGAGAGAGAGAGAGAGAGAGAGAGAGAGAGAGAGAGAGAGAGAGAGAGAGAGAGAAGAGAGAGAGAGAGAGAGAGAGAGAGAGAGATGGAAGAATTACACTCCCTGATTGATGTATACACATGCAGTAGTTTAGGCCTGCAATTTAGCATTGAATGTGATTTCTGCCCTTAAAACGCTGCTTTGCGTCAAATCCAGATTTTTCCCCGGGACTTTAGGCATCTATCCCACTCATCCATGCCCCCCTCCAAGTGTTAGACCCCTTGAAACATCTTTTCCATCACTTTTGTGGCCAGCATAATTTTTTCTAGTTTTCAAAGTTTGCCTCCCCATTGAAGTCTATGGAGGTTTGCGAACGTTCGCAAGTTAGTCGCGAACCTAAAATCGGAGGTTCGGGCCATCCCTAATTGTCACCATAAAAATCAAATTCCAACAGCAACTGCTCTGAGAGTATTAGGTGATAAAGAGGCTAATCCTGCATTCAAAACTTTCAAAACCTTTTCTGCTGTTATGATTTGGAGTTATCACATACTTAAGGAGGGCTGGCCTTTTAGTAGTTGTGCCAAACAGTTGCATGCTGGGGGTTCTTTTTTATCTATAAATATAAAATCGTGTGTGTGTGTGTGTGTGTGTGTGTGTGTGTGTGTGTGTGTGTGTGTGTGTGTGTGTGTGTGTGTGTGTGTGGTGTGTGTGTGTGTGTGTGTGTGTGTGTGTGTGTGTGTGTGTGTGTGTGTGTGTGTGTGTGTGTGTGTGTGTGTGTGTGTGTGTGTGTGTGTGTGTGTGTGTGTGCGTGTGTGTGCGTGTGTGTGGCGATCATTTGAAAACGGCTTGACCGATTTGAACAAAACTTGGTATGCAGATCCCTTACTACCTGGGATGATAGGTTCTGGGGTGATAGGTTCTGGGGTGATAGGTTCTGGGGGTCCCCCCCCCCCCCCCTCGTGGGCAGAGCTACAAACAGAACATCAGATTTCACCCATTCAAGTCAATGGAAAAAATTTAAAAGGCTGCCATTCTCACAGTAATCAAGCCAGAGTCCCCACACTTGGCACAGTTGGTCACTTGGTGACTGAGGTTACAAATCCAGGAAAAGTGGGCGGAGCATAAAACAGCCAATCAAATTTCAGCCATTCATTTTAAATGGGAAAATGTAAACTGCACTGTTAATCGCAGGGCTCTCAAACTTGGCACAGTTGGTCACTGGGTGAATGAAATTTAGATTCAAGAGAGTGGGTGGAGCCTACCACAGCCAATCAAAATCCACCTATTGATTTTCAAGGGGAATATTTAAACTGCTGCCATTCTTACACTGTTAATGGCAGAGGCTTCAAACTTGCTACAGTCGGTCATTGGGTGACTGGGGTTCAAATTCACTAAAGGGGCGGGGCCACGAACAGCCAATCAGATTTCCTTGGTGGATAAACTGCTTCCATTCACACATTTTTGATGCCAGGAACCTGAAAGCTCACAAACTTGGTCATTGAGAGACTGTGTGTCAAGGTTACAAAAAGTGGGTGGAGCCAAAAACAAATTTCACTGGTGAAATATAAACTGCAGCCATTCTTACACCGTTAATGGCAGGGTTCTCAAACTTTGCACAGTTGGTCACTGGGTGAATGAGATTAAGATTGTGGAAGGTGGGTGGAGCCTACAACAGCCAATACAAATTCACCTTTTAAATTTTCAAAAGGAACATTTAAGCTGCTACCATTCTTATACTGTTAATAGCAGATGCCTCAAACCTGGTACAATTGGTCACTGGGTGACTGGGGTTCAAATTCAGAAAGGGGGCAGAGCCACAAATAACCAGATTTGTTTATTTTTCAATGGGAAAATACAAAGTATTGATACCAAGGACCCCAAAGCTGATAAACTTGATAATTGAGTGACTGTATGTCAAGGTTAGAAAAAGTGGGCGGTGCCAACAACTAAATTTTTAACATGGCAGGGTTCCCAAACTTTACACAATTGGCCACTGGGTGACTGGGATGAATATTTAGAAATGTGGGTGGAGCCTACAACAGCTAATTAAAAGTCACCTATTGATTTTCAAAGGGAATATTCACATTGCTACCATTCTTACACTGTTAAAGCAGAGGCCTCAAACTTGATACAGTAATTCATTGGGTGACTGGGGTCTAAATTCACTAAAGGGGGTGGAGCAACAAACAGCCAATCTGATTTGTTAGATTTCAGCCATCCTGTTATTGGCAGGGTTCTCAGACTGAGTGGGTAGGTGACACAGTTGGTCACTGGATGACTGGGACTAATATTCAGGAAAGTGGGTGGAGCCTACAGCAGCCAATCAAAATTCACCTTTTGATTTTCAAGGGGAATAGTTACATTGCTGCCATTCTTACACATCTTAATGGCAGAAGCCTAACATCTGCTACAGTCAGTCACCGGAGACTGGGGTTTAAATTCTGAAGGGAGCTGTGAAGGATTGCGGAATAGCCGCCGCATGCTCGGACGGCGTGGCGGCTAGTTCCGCGTCCAGCCGGCGGTTTACGTGCGGCGACATGTGTCTGATGTGATACAGCCTTCCTGTGCACATAGGCTGAGGAATACACGCGCGTGGAGAGACAGAAGCTTTAAGGGAAACAGAGAGGGATCAGCTGACTCCCTTGGTCAGCTGATCCCAGGATGTATGTGGATTGGCTGGAGGGGCTGGGGCGGCGCTGATCAGTGCTACACTATATAACCACTCGCCTCTCAGTCTCATGTTGTCTGCCGTTGCAAATGCTTTACGTGTTAAGCACACAGACCTCAGTCAGATCCTACAGTGTGTTAGAACCAGGAGCCCTGGGAATTCACACTGAGCTAGATTACTCTCGCATACTATGCCAATGCTATGTTATGCTATAGACTAGTTCCAGGGTGTTGTGACTACGGACCTCACACCCAAGCTTAGGAACCTGTGTCAATGCTATGTTATGCTATAGACTAGTTCCAGGGTGTTGTGACTATGGACCCTCACAGCCAAGCCTAGGAAACTGTGTCAATGCTATGTTATGTTATAGACTAGTTCCAGGGTGTTGTGACTACGGACCACACACCAAAGCCTAGGATACTATGTCAATACTATGTTATGTTACAGGCTAGTTCCAGGGTGTGGTGACTACGGACTGCGCACCCAAGACTAGCATTGTGTACTTGTATTTTCGTTACCCCAGTTCCAGGGTGTAGAGAGCTAGGATCTCACACCCAGTTAGGGCAAGACTGTTCTCCTTAGCAGCAGGGCTTCCTGCAACCTAGCCTAGGTCCCTCTCCTAGGGAGCTTAGGCTACAGGGATTCCCCCACAGTCTGGGGTGAATTCCCTTCATTACTACCTCCAGCTCCTCTGGTGGTTCTTACTCAAAGTGGTACTGTTACATCATACTCACATATCTCAGGTGTCCAGAGGTTAGACATACCTGGATTATTGTGATGCTGCAGATCATCCATATTCTGGTGTATATCTGTATTACTGGTGATGCTTCAGATCACCAATAATCGGATTCTCTCTGCGTGTTGACACCATTCTTTACAGGAGCGGGCCAAAAACAGCCAATCAGATTTGTTTAATTTGAATGGTAAAATGCAACTTATTGATGCCAAGGACCCCAAAGCTCATAAATTGGTCATTGAGTGACTATATCAAGATTACAAATAGTGGGCGGAGCCAAAAACAACTAACTTTTTAATGGGAAAATGTAAACTGCAGCTATTCTTACACTGTTATTGGCAGGGTTCTCAAACTTTGCACAGTTGGTCACTGGGTGACTAGGATTAATATTCAGAAAAGTAGGTGGTGACTGTGTGTCCAGGTTACGAACAGTGGGCGGAGCCAAAAACAAATTTCACTGGGAAAAATGTAAACTGCAGCCATTCTTACACTGTTTATGGCTGTTTATTCCCAAACTTTGCCCAGATTAATATTCAGGGAAGTGGGTGGAGCCTATAATAGCCAATCAAAATTCACCTGTTGATTTTCAAGGGGAATATTGAAACTGCAGTCATTCTTACACTGTTAATGGCAGAGGCCTCAAACCTGCTACAGTCGGTCGTTAAGTGTCTGGGGTTCAAATTCAGCAAAGGGGTGGAGCCACAAACAGCCAGATTTCTTTGCTGGATAAACTGCTTCCAGTCACACAATTTTAATGCCAGGAACCCAAAAGCTTACAAACTTGGGTCATTGAGTGACTGTGTGTCAAGGTTACAAAAACTGGGTGGAGTCAAAAACAATGCAGCCTTTCTTCACTGTTAATGGCAGGGTTCTCAAACTTTGCACAGCTGGTTACTGGGTGTCAGGGTTTAATATTCAGAAAGGTGGGTGGAGCCTAAAAATGCCATAAAAAAATCACATGTCACTTTTCAAGGAGAATATTAAAATTGCTGCCATTCTTGCACTGTTAATGGCACAAGCCTCAAACCTGGTACAGTTGGTAATTGGGTCACTGGGTTCAAATTCAGAAAAGGAGACAGCCACAAACAGTGAATCAGATTTGTTTCATTTCATGGGAAAATACAAATTATTGATGCCAAGGACCCGAAAGCCCACAAACTTGGTCATTGATTGACTGTGTGTCCAGGTTACAAACAGTGGGCGGAGCCAAAAACAAATTTCACTGGGAAAATGTAAACTGCAGCCATTCTTACACTGTTTATGGCTGTTTATTCCCAAACTTTGCCCAGATTAATATTCAGGGAAGTGGGGTGGAGCCTATAATAGCCATCAAAATTCACCTGTTGATTTTCAAGTGGACTATTTAAATTGCTGCCATTTTTACACTGTTAATAGCAGAGGCCTCAAACCTGCTACAGTTGGTCATTGGGTGACTGGGGTTCAAATGATGGAGAGAGGGTGAAGCCGCAAATAGCCAATCTGATTTGTTTAATTTCTAATGGAATATACAAATTATTGATGCCAAGGACCCCACAGCTCACAAACTTAGTCATTGAGTGTTTGTGCGTTAGGGTTAGAAAGTGGGCGGAGCCAACACCAGTGAAATAAATACTCGGGCAACGCCGGGTCATCAGTGGGTGGAGACAAATACAAATTTCACTTTGAAAATGTAAACTGCAGCCATTCTTACTCTGTTAATGGCAGGGATCTTAAACTTTGCACAGTTGGTCACTGGGTGACTGGATTAATATTCAGAAAAGTGGTGGAGCCTACAAAAGTGAATCAAGCTTCACCTATTGCTTTTCAAGGGGAATATTTAATTGCTGCCATTTTTGCACTGTTAATGGCACAGGCCTGAAACCTGGTACAGTTGGTTATTGGGTGACTGGGGTTCAAATCAGAAAAGGGGGTGGAGCTACAAACAGCCAATCCAGATTTTTTTCATTTCAATGCAAATTATTGATACCAAAGCTCACAACTTGGTGATTGAGTAATTGTGTGTTAGGCCGGTTACACATTAAAAGCGTGCAGGAGAACGTCTCCTGCACGCGTTGCGGCGTGTCGTCGGGAATCTGCGGTGCCGACGCTGAGTCGCGGCAGTAGTAGTTAATTAATCCGAAGGGGAAAACGCCGATTCCCGACGATAAAATGCGCCTGGGTGCGTCGTACCGCAAAGCATCGAAACGCAGCGTTGGATGTGAAAGGTAAAATGAAAGTCTATGGACTTTCCTTTTACCTTGGTTAACGCAAAGTATAGACTTTGCGTTTAAAAACGCCAAAAAAGGGGCTCTGGTGTGACAGAGCCCTTAGGGTTAGAAAAAGTATGCGGAGCCAACACCAGCCAAATACATACCCGGGGCAACGCCGGGCAATCAGCTAGTCTATAGTATATTCCTCCTCTTCCATTTATTTCCCTCCTAGCTGCCTATCTGAAACACCATCCCCTGCTCACTGGTGTTTACAAGCAAGGCTGAGGGGACTCAGCGATTGGAGGAGAAAAGAAAAAAGTAAAGGGCAGAAATGACATCAGGATTTAGCCTAAACTGTGGGCAAAAGATATGGTTCCCACCAGGAACAGAATTCTCTTAATTTACTATATAACATTCACTGAAATCAAAACATGGACAGTACAATACATGTGTTATGTAAGTAGTTCAAGTATTTATCTACTTATGTGTGTTTTTTCCTGGCATAGTATGGCTAATCCTACTGCTTTAAATGAAGGTTTGTTTTTCTACATTCTGTTGCTTGTTTTTTTTTCCTCCTAGTACTGCAATGTGAATCAAAACATGTCTAAAGACGTGCTCTGTCACCCATGTGGCCAGGAGTGTTCTGCGCCTGTGCAATACTACTGTGCAGGCACAAATGCTCCCAGCCGCAGGAGCCCGACAGGGGCACAAGCGCTACAGAGCGCAACTGCCTAATTTACCGGGCCTTGCTGCAGGAAATGGGTAGGGTAGACCGGTAGGGTAGGTAGATGGTGAGGGAGCCGACAGTGTGCATGGGGCTGGAGGAAGCCCCAGGTAAGTATATGCTGCAGCTCTTAAAGTGTACCAGAGCTCTCAACTAAAAGATTGAAAGAACATACATGGGACTTCCTCCAGCCCCACCCGCCTGTATCGCCCCCATGCCACCGTCCTCTGCTGTGTGCAGCTACGGTACCTGGTCCCCTCACTGGCCATCATTCGGCTCCAGGCTGGCGTAAGAGAAGGGCACCCTCTGCGTATCTCTCCAGCAACTATGGAGAGATATGTAAAGAGCGCACTTCTCCTGTGTAGACTGTCTCCGACTGACGGAAGGGCGGGGACCCGGTACCAGAGCTGAGGACATCGGAGGATGGCGACATGGGAGCGATCCTGGAGGAAGTCCCAGGTATGTATAAATATTTTTAGTTATGAGAGCTCTGGTACACTTTAATGTCTCATGTACACTTTAAGAACTGAAAGAAATATGCGCACAGGCATCAGTTGCCAGATTAATGTCCACCATTTTTCTTAAAGTGTCCTTCTTTAGTGTGGGCTTGAAGTGAATCTATAAAAATTATGAGTCACTGCTCCCCCCGCCCCCCATCACAATCTGCCTCTCACCCACCATGTGGCATTAATCACATTTTTATGAGCTTACCTCCGGAGGACGTCGTACCCCAGCCAGTTACCCAGCAATCCAGACCACTAGGGAAGGTGACGGAGGAGGAAGGCAGGCAGATAGGCATGATGTAGTCAGTATAGTTCACAGGGCTGGACAACTGTGCCAAAGCAATGTCCCCAACTTCTCCCGTACTGGTATATTGAGAGTTCACGATACTATGTATTAAAGTTCTAGTAACTGTGTGAGGACTCGCCACATCCAGCTGGTACAGGCCTAGATAAACTCTGTAATATGCCGTAGAACGCCTTCAGAAAGAAAAAAACACCATAACATATATTACTGAGTGAGAAGCCATTTTTTTCTGACAGAGAACTTCAGTACAATTTCCAAGCATAAAGACTTGTATTTGAGTACCAGTACCTGAGGAAGCTTTAGGGCCCGCTCTCACTTGGCCAATTAGCAGGTGATTCCTGCTAATCGCCTAAGCGCTAGCACTTTAAAAAAACAAACCTTGTGGCAGTGATCTCACTGCCGTGATTGCCGCCGATCGTGGGTGATTCACGGTCAGCGGCAATCGCTAAATGCATTGCTTGCAGAATTTTGCTGAAATTCTGGAGTGATCGATATACAGTGCTTAAAGGGGCGCTATGGCGAATTACTGTTTAAATTAATGCAGCATAAAATTAAGCCAGCATCCAAAAGAAGCTGCAATAAAAAAGCTTTAGTGAAAAAAAAGTAAACAGAGCTGCTTGCTCCGTCACTTTAGCTTTCAGTATCCCCTCATTTGCATCCTAAGCGTCGGACTAAACAGACCAGTACATTACTTATGGGGAACATCTGGTATGACGGTTTATTTTTTTCATAACTAACTTCCCTGTCATATGGTTGTTTTGGTTTCTCCGCACTCACGAGCCTAGCCGCCCGCTACAAACAGTTGTAAAGCTGCGTTTCCTCACAGCGTAGACTGAAGCTATGAAGGACCCCTGCACTCTGACAGGCAATAAATAAGCCACCTGACACAGAGGGGGGACGGATAGACAGCCGAGATAAGGTGGCTGATTTATTGCCTGTCAGAGTGCAGGGGTCCTTCATAGCTTCAGGCTAGGCTCGTGAGTGCGGAGAAACCAAAACAACCAGATGACAGGGAAGTTAGATCTGAAAAAAACAAACAGTCATACCAGATGTTCCCCATAAGTAATGTACTGGTCTGTTTAGTCCGACGCTTAGGATGCAAATGAGGGGATACTGAAAGCTAAAGTGACGGAGCAAGCAGCTCTGTTTATTTTTTCTGAAACTAAAGCTTTTTTATTGCAGCTTCTTTTGGATGCTGGCTTAATTTTATGCTGCATTAATTTAAACAGTAATTAGCCATAGCGCCCCTTTAAAAAGCAAATTGGGAATCACAAGAGTGTACAGTAATTTTACCATGCTAATCGCAGTGAAATCATTCGCATTTTGCGTTTACAAGTGTGATTGGGCCCTTAAAGTGTACCTGTATGTCTTCTAGAATAGCATTTTTGTGGGTGCATACTAGTCATGTGAATGAAGTCTCATGCATGCCCACAAGAAGGGCTTATTTTTTGATAAACTCAGGTTGTACGCCAGGTAATCTTTAAAGCAAGGCAATACAGGATACTCACCCCTGGAAACAGTGCGCTGCACTCATTATCCACTGGGGGGCGATCAGAGATCCTCCGCATAAGAACCTCCCATTGTAGTACAGAACGATTTGCCATGGCCACGCCCCATCTACAGCATCTGTCCCGCCCACTATGCGGCTGGAGACTACTGGAGATCCACACATAGAGGAGAGAGCGAGAGGGACTGCAGAGAGAAAAGGAACAATGAGTCCATAAACCAATCAATCTGCCAATAAGGGTGAATTAAGCTAAGTACACATTTTCAATTATAATTGTTCAATCACTGACCAATTCTACCACCTCCATGTAGTATGAGGGCTAGCAGATTTTGAATACTAAAGCTGGGTACATACGGGATAAAAGTCTTTGAAAAATGGAAGTCCAAAGATAGTCTGCAGATAATCTTTGTTATAAAGTTCACAAAAGACCTCCAAACATAGTAACAAAAGATATTTCTCTCTCAATCTTTCAGATCATCCTGGTGGACCTGATCTGCAGATGATGTTTCATTAAACAAGGTATGTATGAGATCTGCAGATATTTAGCACATGCAAAGTACTTAGCACCGTAGTTAGCATGTGCAAAGCTTTTAGGCGTGATAACTGAGTTATCACGCTTTTGGGAATCAAGCCCAATGAAAGCATTTTGCAGGAACTGATTTTTTTCTTTTCCATGTGTGCAGCATCTTTATGGTGCCCATACAGGGTACAACTTTTTCTTTCTTTTTTTTTATTAGGTAATTTTGTTTGATTTCGTTTGTTTTCGAGGTACCATACACAAACGTTCAATTTGTCAAAAATTCGGGATTAAATGATTGAATATAAAAAAAAAAGAAAATACATTTTTTGCTTTTACTCATTGCATAATTGTGTTCCTTTCATATAGTTTATAGGGCATTCCTCAAGCCAAATTGTTTTTTTTTTTGTTTTTGTTTTAATACTCTAATTCCCTATAAACTAAACAAGCCTCGCCTACAGCTTTTCCAGAGTGCCCTGGCACTGTAGCTAGAGATGCTTGTGAACCGCTCGCCAGCAAATCTCTACGGGCCGCTACTACTTCCGGGTCGCTATGACCCGTAGTAGTACGGCTGCGCTGGGCCGGCGGTGCACGCCTTTGATCGTGCGCCTGTTGCCGGACACTCTCTGCGCATGAGCATGACGTCACTCATGATGTCACGCACATGTGCAGAAAGTGCCCGGCAACAGGCGCGCGATGAAGGACTTGCACCGCCGGCACAGCGCAGCCGTACTACTCCGGGTCATAGGTCACCCGGAAGTAGTATGGGGGGAGGGGTTCACTGGCGAAAGGTTCCCAAACCGTTCGCCGACATCACTAACTGTAGCAAGGGCTTATGGGAGCTCAGTCTGGGCAGGAGGAGTAGGAGGTTACTAGCCAGAGATTTCAGAGGGGAGGAGGGAGGAGGAGAGGGGAGTGAATTTACACACAGGCAAGCTGATAGCATCTCCATTCCTCAGCCTGTGACAATCAGAATCAGAATCGTTTATTTCGCCATGCATGACTGGGTCATGCCCGGAATTGGGCTTGGCATACAGGGCTGAAAAACCACAATACACAATATAAGGGTAATACAAACACAATACAATACAGATACAATTCCAAACACAATTACGCCACTGCAATACAACGTTTTACCCTTACTCTGCAATTCATCATCATCAGAAATGAGTTTGCATTGTCAACCCCAGGTTTTCTACATATTGCGTAAAGTGCATCAATACAATCGGGTTCTGTCAAAACATGTATATTAAATCTAACACGCGCTCCAAAGTTGTATCTCAATTTCCTTTTATTTTTAATCACTTTTGTTTCAAATTTCCACAAAAACCAATAAAATAATCAGGCAACCTAGTACTAAAATCCAGATTGTTCATACCCATTCATTCATACACATTCATAAATAGAAGGGCCCTTCTACCTCAACCCTGCTCATTCGTGTGTACACAATGGGAAAAATGCTTGCGAGGGAAGACTATCAGCATGTGTAGGGAGTTTGTGAAGAGAGTTCAGAGAGTTGACAGCAGAGGGGAAGAAGCTGTTTCTGTGCCTTGAGGTTCTGGTGGCAATGGACCTGAACCTCCGGCCGGAACGGAGTCGGCTGAAAAAGCGGTAGCCTGGATGAGAGGGATCGTTGGTGATCCTCAGTGCTCTGGAACGCAGTCTGGAATTGTAGAGGAGGTCCAGAGGGGGGAGTGGTTTCCCGATTATCCTCTGCGCTGATCTTATCACCGTCTGTAGTTTGTGTCTGTCACTGGTGGAAGAACCAGCGTACCAGACCAGGATGGAGGAGCAGAGTATGGATTTGATTGTGGCAGAATAGAAACTAGTCAGGAGGTTCTGGGATGTACCAAACTTCTTCAGCCTCTGCTGGGCCTTTTTTTTTGTGTGGATGTGGTGTTGGATTTCCAGGTTAAGTCCTTGGAGATGGTTGTGCCCAAGAGCGGTGCACAGGGGACTATTTAAACTTCTGAGCCGTCGATGCAGATTGAGGGGAAGGGGGGGGGGGGGGGCTTGGGCGCATTTCCTAAAGTCAACAACCACCTCAACGGTTTTTGCGATTTTGAGGACCAGGCCATTTTCCCTGCACCAGTGGCAAATTCTCTCAACCTGGTGGTGGTACTGCTCTTCATTTTTGGTAATGAGGCCCACTATGGTGGTGTCGTCAGCGAACTTGATAACTTTGACAGAGTCTGACGTGGATCTGCAGTTGTTCGTCTACAGGGAGAATAAAAAAGGCGAAAGTACACATCCCTGAGGGGCCCCCGTGTTGGTGATCCTTGGTTTTGAGAGGATAGCGCCTAGTTTAACGGCCTGGGATCTGTTACTGAGGAAGTCCGTGATCCACAGGCGCAGGGTAGGATGGACCTCTAGCGTGGCAAGGTTCTTCTGAAGTATTTGGGGACTGACAGTGTTGAACGCCGAACTAAAGTCAAGTAGGCGGATCCTGGCGTATGAGTCCGGTTTGTCTAAGTGGTTGTTGATAAGCTCCAGGTAGATGTTTATGGCGTTGTCTGTGGACCTGTTTGTTCTGTAAGCAAACTGGAATGGGTCTATCAGTGTTTCCGTGGAAGCTTTTAGGAGGGGCAAGACCGCTGTTTCAAAGGTTTTCATGATGACAGAAGTAAGAGCCACGAGCCTGAAATTATTGAGGTCAGATACGCCCTGTTTTTTTTGGGACAGGGATGATGGTTGACCTCTTGAAACACACTGAAACCTGGAGCGATTTGGTGAAGATGGAGGAAAGAACAGGAGTGAGCTGCTGTGCACATGATTTCAGACAGGATAGCGACACTCCGTCTGGGCCTGGGGCTTTGCGGAACGTTTATGCGCAGCAGGTGCCGCAAAACATCGTCCTCGTTCACCTCCAGAGGTGGTAGATTTGGATACCAGATATCTGAGGCAGAGGAGGGGGCAGGTGGCTCTGGCAGTGCCGCCTGGTTCTCAAATCTGCAGTAGAAGTCGCTGAGTCACTCAGCAAGCTCAGTGCTGGGAGTTGCGTGCTGAGGGGGGGTTTGTAGTTAGTGGCAGCCTTAAAGAGAGACTGAAGTGAGTCTAATAGCATGTTATTACTGTAAAGCACCATACATAGTACTAAATCGCCATTATCCCGCGGCAAAACGAGGGGTCTTTACCCCCAAATCCCTTCTGTAAACTCGGGGGAGCACTTCCTGAAGAGGCAGAGCTTAGCCCTGGAGCTCTGCCTCTCAGCGCGTCAATCCCCGCTGATCGCCGCTTCTCCCCCGCCCCTCTCAATCTGCCTTCACAGAGAGGGAGCGGGGAGAGGCGGAGATCCGCACGGTGATTGACGCACATGGAGGCAGAGCTGCAGCTCATAGCTCTGCCTCCATGATAAGCAAAATCCACGACCAAGAAAGTCGTGGATTTTGCAGAGGGGATTTGGGGGGGGTAAAGACCAGGGGCGTCACTAGCCCTATTTTGGGGGGGGGGCACGTGCCCCCAATCTGTCCTGGGGTGCCACGGATCTCTTCCCCAGCCGCCACCCCCTCTGTTGGCGGCTCCCTCCAGCTGCCGCCACGTCACTTAGACCTCGATCAGGCGGCGAGCCGGCGACCAATTGTGCGGGCGCTAGGACCCAGCGCCCGCACTGATATGCGGAAGTGACATCACTTCTGCATATAGAGCGGGTGCGTCCGGCGCCCGCTCGTACTGGTCGGGTCGCCGCTGACCCTGAGGTCTGAGTGACACACACTGTCTGCAAGGTAAGGGGGGAGCGGCGGCGGCTAGAGGGGGGCCTCCCTGTCACTCACTCACTCCCTAAAGGGGCTCCCTGTCACTCACTCACTCCCTAAAGGGGCTCCCTGGCACTCACTCACTACCTAAAGGGGCTCCCTGGCACTCACTCACTACCTAAAGGGACTCCCTGTCACTCACTCACTCCCTAAAGGGGCTCCCTGGCACTCACTCACTACCTAAAGGGGCTCCCTGGCACTCACTCACTGCCTAATGGGGCTCCCTGTCACTTACTCACTTCCTAAAGGGGCTCCCTGTGACTCACTCACTACCTAAAAGGACTCCCTGTCACTCACTCACTCCCTAATGGGGCTCCCTGTCACTCACTCACTACCTAAAGGGGCTCCCTGTCACTCACTCACTATCTAAAGGGACTCCCTGTCACTCACTCACTACCTAATGGGGCTCCCTGGCACTCACTCACTACCTAAAGGGGCTCCCTGGCACTCACTCACTGCCTAAAGGGGCTCCCTGGCACTCACTCACTACCTAAAGGGCCTCCCTGTCACTCACTCACTGCCTAAAGGGGCTCCCTGGCACTCACTCACTGCCTAAAGGGGCTCCCTGGCACTCACTCACTGCCTGTAGGGGCTCCCTGGCACTCACTCACTGCCTGAAGGGGCTCCCTGGCACTCACTCACTGCCTGAAGGGGCTCCCTGGCACTCACTCACTGCCTAAAGGGGCTCCCTGGCACTCACTCACTACCTAAAGGGGCTCCATGTTACTCACTATCGGGGTCCCTGTCACTCACTGCCTAACTGGAGGCGCCTGTCACTCACTAGCTAACCTGGGGGTCCCTGTCACTCACTACCTAACTTGGAGGGCTACCATATTAAGGGGGCATTCTGCCTATTTATGTGAAATGCTGTCTATTTATGTGCCTCATGACTGTTAAATTTGTCTTGTTGGGAGCCTTATGATTTGTTGGAGGCCTCATGATTGCTGAATTTGTCTTGTTGGGGGCCTCATGATTTGTTGGGGGCCTCATGATTGCTGAATTTGTCTTGTTGGGGGTCACATGATTGCTAACTGCGAGACTATGGGAAAAGCTGAATCCTTATCATATGAGACAATAGCATTAAACCTACTTTTTTAGCTTTTTAAAACAGAAAATAAAACTGGGAGGTTTTAAAAAATTGAATACATTTTTCAGGAGTAGGATGGATGAAATTGTTTATCTTCACAATTTATTTTCAACTTGGATTTTCCATGATGTTCATGTATGAGTTAAAACGTTTGTACAGTATTTAGTTTAAATTGCTGTTGCCACTTTGCGATAGATAAGTGACTTTTGGGTTGCAGTTTGGGCACTCGGCCTCCAAAAGGTTCGCCACTACTGTCATAATCTAATGTCCCACCATTGCTAGGTTCATGTAAATTTGTCTCCACCCTTTACCACACCTATTTTCTGGTCCATGGCACACCCATTTTTCGGTGCGGCGCGATAAGCACGCCGCACAACGTGATCCTTATATTTTTGGCACGCTAGCTGCAGTGTGCTGAATTCTGCTGCCTACAGTATGTACAGTATATGCTGTTCTCTAGTGCCTGCACTGTGTTCTGATTTACCTCCAGTGTGTACAGTGTAAGGTGTTACTCTGTGCCTTTACTGATTGTAAACCAGCTATATTGTATGCTGATCCCTGCTACTTTCAGTATGTACAGTATTAGCTGTAAAGCCTGGTACACACATACAATTTTGATTAGCCAATTTTAGCTCTGTTCATAAAATTCATTGTCTGTTGGCCCACTTACTGCACGGGGGTGGTAAAATTGGGGGTCAGTGATTGACTAATCAAAATTGTATGTGCGTATACATCTTTGATCTATGCCTATACTGATTGTAAATTATCTAAATAAAGGACAGGGGGCTCCATCCAATATTTCGATGGGCAGGCCCATTATCTGTAGCTTACACAGCTGCTAAGTTCATGTACATTTGGCCCCACCCATGGCCGCGGCGCATATACCTCCCCACCTGGTGCCCACAGGTGCCCCCGATCTCCAAGGACCCTAGAAACGCCCTGGTAAAGACCCCTCGTTCTGCCGCGGGATAGCGGCGGTTTAGCACTATGTAAGGTGCTTTACAGTAATAACATGCTTGTAGACTCACTTAAGAGTCTCTTTAAGCCCCTTCCAAACGGCTCGAGAGTTGTTCGAGGAAAGGTTATTTTCCAGTATTTCTGCATAGCTCCTTTCGCCCACTCTCAGTTCCCTGTTCAGGGTGTTTTTTGCTCTCCTGTATTCCTCCTGGTTGCCGGACTTATGTGCTTTTTCCTTGCTCCTTCACAGTTGTCGTAGTTTATTGGAGAACCAAGGTTTGTCGTCCAGGAACAGTCTGAGGGTTTTGGTATACAGTGATACTCACAGAAACTGATGTATGAGGACACGTTGTCCGCCCACTCGTCTAGGTTCGGTGATTCCAAGGCCTTCCAGTTTGTACAATCGAAGCAGGCTTGAAGTTGTAGTTTGGCATCCTCTGACGATACCTTGGTGGACTTCAGGACCGGTTTTACAGTTTCCAGGCATGTCTTGTACATGGGTATCATGTGTATGAGGCAGTGATCAGATGAGCCTAGTGCTGCCCATGGGGTCGCTTTGTCCGCATCTTTCAGGACTGTATAGCAATGGTCTAGTGTGTTGTTGTTCCTGGTAGGGCAGGTGACATGCTGATGGTAGCGTGGCATCTCCTGGCACAGGTTTGCCTTGTTGAAGTCCCCAGTGATGATGGACAGCGAGTCTGGGAGTGCTGTCTCCCACTGCGTGATTGTGTTGCTGAGATCATGTATGCCGGTCTTAGCCTCAGCATCTGGTTGGATATTCACGCCGACGAGGAAAAACAGAACATGGCTGCTCTTATTGTATCACAGAAATAAATATTCATAAACTTCTGAAGCTGTTTGCAGCTAGATTTGCTGTGTAAACTATCTAAACTTTAGTTAAGATATGTAGACAAGTTACTTGTTATAGATAGTTTTTCATCTCGGATCCGCTTTAAGAATAGACTGTGTAGGTGTGCTCTCATTCTACATGGAGGTGGCAAAATCAGACTTTGATCTAATTAGCATTACAATAGAGCATTTCACATGTGATTTTGCGCATGCAAAACACAAACAAGTTGCTGTGCGATGCGTGTTTTTGTGTGAAAGAGTGCTTTTTTTTGCACGGTTCTGTACATTTTGTCTTCCAGTTTAAAGGAGTCATCAGCAAAATAGTGCTGCCCCCTTATATACTTACCTGGGGCTTCTTCCAGCCCCTTGCAGCCGTCATGTCCCACGCCGCAGCTCTGCTCGCAGCCACGAGCTGACATTTCTGTAAAAAATGCTTCTCCCCCCCTCACCCCAATTAACCCTAGACTAACATACATATACTACAGAATACATATACACATACCTCCCAACTTTTTGATATGAGAAAGAGGGACACTTAAGCCACACCCCTGATCACGCCCCCATCACACCCCTAGTCACCCGTACCATAAAGATAAAGAAAAATATGTTGTTTTATAATTCAAACCACACTGGTCCTTTCTATCCTGGTTCATTTTCCTTTATATTAACATTTGAAAATAAGAAATATATGGATTTAAAAGATGGGAATAGGGCGCTGTTGAGCAGTGCCACAGACCAGATGCAGGATCTGTGAGCTCTGCACTGTAAGCTGAATTACCGCCGCTAAAACGGACCAATCTGGACATATAATATATCAGAAGAAAGATAAAGATTCAGGCTATGCTGAGATCCCCTCGGATTTATCCTATTCGGAGTAGAAACAGCTCTATACCTCTGGCTTCTCCACTAAGACTCAACAGAAGGTTCTCCAAGATGGCCGCCGTGGAAGGAACAGGCCTCACTGCTTCACAGGCTTCAGGAGAGGATTTGAAGGCAAGAACACCTCCTCCACATGTGTTGTCCGCTCCCCACACATCAGCTGGAGGTATGTCTCCCACCCAGGTGCTCCCAGCTTCCACTACTGCACCCCTCGCTGTCTCCCCTGCCGTTTCCCCCGCTTCCGCCTTGCAATACGGAATCCCGCCTCCACTACTCCCACTGACTTGCATGGAGATTCCGTATGGGACTTCCGCATTAGCGCATAGCGCATGCGTACAAACGGTCGCGTCAGCTCCATTGACCCCTATGCAAAATCCGCATGGAACTTCCGAATCTGCCCCTAAACCATGCGTACAAGCGGCCGCATCAGCCCCATTGATTCCTATGCAAACTCCGCAGGGATCTTCCGCATCTGGCTCTAATCTATGCGTACAAACGGCAGCATCAGCTCCATTGACTCTAATGCAAACTCCGCATGGATTTTCCGCATCAGCACATATGTCAAGCCCACAAATGGTCGCATCAATAGACACATCTGGACATCCTCAAGGCGCATATCCAAGCGTAAATCCAGCTGCACCAGAACAAAGCCTTGGAGTTCAAATAGGTGGAATGTCAGCAGAACACCTACTTACCACCATCACTAATATATTCAGGGCCGAATTGAAAGCCGAATTAAAAATTGCAGTGACGGAGCTATCTGAACAGATCGGCGATATGGGAGAACGAGTAGCTGCCCTGGAAACGCAAGCAGATGATCTGGTGATGGTGTCAAATGCGAACACTGCTACGATTGAACAACATGACGATCGCTTGGATCTCGTAGAGGAAAAATTAGAAGATCTGGAGAATAGGAGCAGAAGAGCCAATATTAGAATCCCGGGGGTACCTGAATCAATTGAGGACCTTGAGGCCCTAGCTGCAAATCTTTTCCAAGCTCTTTTACCTCAGGTTGAGCATGCTCGACTTCGAGTTATAAGGATCCACAGAGCGTTGGTTCGCCCACGCAATTCAGCCTTGCCCAGAGACATTATCGCCAAGATGTGCACAGAGGATATCAGAGATAAAATCCTACTGGTGGCCAGAGATTTACAAGCTCTCCCGGACCTTCCACAATCGGTCCAATTGTTTGCAGATCTGGCTCCAATTACAATCCAGAAGCGGAGAGCTATGAGACCCTTTACGACTGCTCTCCAACAGGTCTCCATCAGATATAAGTGGGGCTTCCCTTTTGCCCTTATCTTCAAGAAAAATAACAAACAATATGTCTGCAAAACGCTAGATGCAGCGGCCGGAGCTCTCACGGAGGCCAACATACCCTTTACCCTTCGGGAGCCTGATCAGCAACAGGACAATCTGTTACCTAGGCCACAAAGAGGACCAAGGAGGAATAAAAATTGGACATCTACTAGGAACATTGCACCGAGGAGGACCTCTTCGGACTCAGGAACTTTAGCGGAGTGATCTTTATACCCCTTGATCCTGAAGATACAAATTGCGGATCATAGCCGAAATATTCTGTTCTTTCTACACAATTGAACATAGACTCATCGTTTAGAAGAATACTGGATGTATATCTTTATCTATACCAGGATACCTAATAATTGGAGATAGATTTTTCTTCCTCTTCCCTTTTCCCATTTCTGTTTTCTCTTTTAGGTGTGTTATTAGAGACTTATACAAGCCAGAACTTTGACTTAAAAAGCCAAAAGGTTTATAGTATGGTATCCTGAACTTGGTCCCCTATAATTCTATTCGGGATCAGTGGTAAGTTTTTTATGTTATTGTTATTACTGTTAAGAATGATCCTGGTTGGTCAGTATACCAATATCTTATACATTTATATTTGTTAGGCGGTTAAGCTTGCAGAATACGTTGTACCCCCATGAGAAGTGTCTGGTGGTTTGTCTTTTATTTTTGGACAATCACCCACTTGCTCTTTTTGGTGACACATAGCATAGTCACCAACCCTGAATACAACAAATTCTACTGGAGGACTTTCTCCTCCTGCTATCATCTTAATATGTTGATCTATTTCCAAGGCTTTTACATCTTCCTTCTCTCCCAGAATTATAATATTACTACTCCCATCACCATTCAAGTCCATTAATATAGTTACCCATAATGCCAGAGGTTTGAACTCTCCCATGAAAAGAAATAAAGCCTTTAAGGAATACGCCAAACATTCTCCGGACATTCTCTGCATCCAAGAGTCTCATTTCTCTCCACAAAATCCCCCTAAACAATTTCATAAGAAATATAACAGGTTCTTCCTATCTTCGTATAAAAAGAGGCGCAGAGGCGTTATTACTTTACTCTCCGATACTTTCCCTATGGAAGTTACTAAACATTTGGAAGATGACTCGGGGACCTATATTATATTAATTGGAACATACGAAGACAAGACTCTTTGTATTGTTAATGTTTATGCCCCCCCAGATGAAGTGCATTCAGTCGTATCAAAGATCTCTGATCTTTTACTCTCCCTGAGGTTTGATAGTCTAATATGGGCTGGAGACTTCAACGCAACTCCCAATGACAAAATTGACCGAACAAACCCCCCAAAACCTTCCATTTTAAAGAAAAACCACCAAATGTTTAATAATCTATTTAAAACACACTCCTTGATTGACTCATGGAGGGAGCATAATTCTGCCAAGAGAGGCTACTCATGTTTTTCAGCCCCCCATAATTCTTATTCTAGGATTGACCTAATTTTGATCCCATCCCTATGTGCCCCCTCATTGGCTTTCTCCAGGATGATTCTCTGTCCATGGTCAGATCATGACCTTGTGCTTACTGCGTTGACGTCCCCAGTACCAAAGACGCTTAGGGCCCCGTGGAGATTGAACGAGTCTCTATTAATAAACCCCACAATATGTTCGGATGTGGAGAACTGTCTTAGGAATTATTTTAAAGAGAACGATACAGGGGATGTTACCCAAGGAACTTACTGAATGGCCCATAAGGCAGTTGTTAGAGGAGAATTGATGAGGATGTCAGCAAAAGCCAAAAGGGAAAGAGGAATAATCAGATCTAATCTAGAACACAAAATTACCGTCTTACATATGTTAAATCAAACTAATCCCTCAAGATATCTACAAAAACAAATATCTGATTTACAATTACAACTAGATACTATATTGGGTCAGGAAATTGAAAAAGCCTCTAGATGGACGGGTGCTATGGCGTACGAGCAGTTGAACAAACCTAATAGATGGCTGGCCAAAAGACTCCGATCCAGCCAGGTTTCGAATAGGATTATCCGAATTAGGGACAAAACAGGAAAGGTAACCTCTAATCCTGACAAGATATACCAGACGTTTTTAGAATACTATGAAAAATTGTATAGTGATGATGCCCTTGATAATCAAGTGGAGGTGAGGGACAAATTCCTACTAGAAAATGTGGGACTCAAATTAACCAAAGATGCAGCGGACTCACTTAGTGCCCCAATCACCCATGACGAACTTCATGAAGTTATAAAACATCTCAAGAGGGCAAAAGCCCCGGGCCCAGATGGTCTCCCATCTCTATATTATAAGAAATTTGAGGATATTTTGAGTAACCACCTTATAAATTTTTATAACTCCTTACTGAAAGGAAAGGCCCCCCCACAGGAATTCCTTGCCTCAGCCATTTGTATAATACATAAGCCCCCTAGAGACCCCCTATTGACAAAGAATTACAGACCCATCTCCTTGCTCGGGGTCGACTATAAGATCTTTACATCTATATTAGCCAACAGATTGAACAAAGTACTTCCGGCTTTGGTACACAGAGACCAGGTGGGCTTTATACCACATAGACAGGCCCCGGATAATATCCGGAAAGTCTTGGACATTCAACACTTCTGTCAAAGGTCCTCCCAAAGTCTTGCACTACTTTCTCTCGACATGGAGAAGGCCTTTGACAGAATCAGGTGGCCATATATGATCTCTGTACTAAGAAGATTTGGATTTGCTGGAGATTTTCTTAATGCCATCGGGATTTTGTATTCTTCTCCATCAGCTTATTTAAAACTCCCATCCTATTCCCAGGAAAGATTTCCGATAATGAGAGGCACTAGGCAGGGGTGCCCATTATCACCGGGCATATTTGCTCTGGTAATGGAACCGCTAGCTACCAAAATTCGCAGATCCCCCGAAGTTCTAGGAATACAAATTGGCCCAAGACAATATAAACTTAATCTCTTTGCCGATGATGTCCTTCTGACACTGTCCTCCCCCCATACCTCTATCCCTAACTTGCTAAATATAATTCGAGACTTTTCAACCTTCTCAGGCTTTCAATTGAACATTGACAAGTCAGAATTAATGGTCTCTCACATGCCAAAGAGGGAAGTTAAATTTCTAGCGGAGTCATTAGGAGTTCAATACCAGCCCAAATATATTAAGTACCTGGGGATTAATCTTCCACTAAACCCGGATAACTTGTATGAGGCCAATTTCCCAGCCCTTTATAGAAAATTGTCTTCAGACTTGGATTCTTGGTCAAAGCTTCCTCTTTCCCTTTTAGGCAGGGTCCATTCAGTTAAAATGACGCTTTTCCCGAGGCTTCTTTACCTCTTCAGGGTTTTACTAGTGTTGGGCGAACAGTGTTCGCCACTGTTCGGGGTTCTGCAGAACATCACCCTGTTCGGGTGATGTTCGAGTTCGGCCGGACACCTGGTGGTGTTCGGCCGAACTGTTCGCGTTCGTCCGAACGGCTCAATTCCTGGCCGAACCTGGCCGAACAGGGCCCCTGTTCGGCCGAACAGGGCCCTGTTCGGCCGAATACGGCCCCCCTATGGGGTCGCAGGCATAAGGGGGGAGCATGCCCCGATCGCGGGGGGGGTCGGAAATTCCCCCCACCCCCTCCGCTAGCGCTCCCCCCTCTGCCCGCTTCCCCATACAAAAGTTTAAGCAAAATACCTGTAATAGTGGAGGGCCTGGCAGTGGCACTGTGGAGTGAGGAGGAGGAGTCCGGAGAGTGACGCGTTGAGGGAGGCCGGGCAGCGAGCGTGAGGTCAGACAAAGGGCAGAAGTACCACAAGGGTACTACCGCTGAACCGCCCGCTGCCCGGCCTCCCTCAACGCGTCACTCTCCGGACTCCTCCTCCTCACTCCACAGTGCCACTGCCAGGCCATCCACTATTACAGGTACTTTGCTTAAACTTTTGTATGGGGAAGCGGGCAGAGGGGGGAGCGCTAGCGGAGGGGGTGGGGGGAATTTCCGACCCCCCCCGCGATCGGGGCATGCTCCCCCCTTATGCCTGCGACCCCATAGGGCCCCCAAAAGCAGGATGTTCGGGAAGTTCGGGGTTCGGCCCGAACATGCCGAACATCTCGGCCATGTTCGGCGAACTTTCCCGAACCCGAACATCCAGGTGTTCGCCCATCACTAGGTTTTACCAATCCCAATTAAACCAGCCCAACTCCTGGATTTACAAAAGAAAATAAATGCTTTTATATGGTCTAACAGACGAGCAAGAATCTCTTTCACTAAGCTTGCCAGATCAAAAGATAAAGGGGGACTTAATCTCCCGATACTGATGGCATATTATAGAGCAGCCAGGATGGCTCAATTGGCCATGCTGAACTCCACACACTCTGCTCCTCTTTGGGTGGAATTAGAGTCTAGTCTTATATTTCCCTTAACGGCACAAGGGGTGATGTGGGCGGTAAAAATCCCAATAAAAATAATATCACCACTCTCACCTATATTGGCCTACTCTTTGAGGTTGTGGACCAGAATTAGATATTCGTTTAGATTGAAATCGCCAATTAGTTTAATGTCTCATATATTAGGCAACCCAGATTTCCCCCCAGGTCTGCACCCTCACCAGTTTGGCTGGTGGAAGTCTAGAGGACTACTCACTCTGGGAAAACTAACTTCAGCGTTTAGGTTAATGGATATTAAACAGTTCTATGCTGAGAGAGATGTGCCCCCACAAGAACGCTCTAGAGTCTTCCAGGTCTTTGAATTTCTAAATTCTATTAACCAGAATAAAGATATGATGATATACACCCCCTTTGAAATACGATGTAAGAATGGGCCCCTAGACAAAGGACTAATTTCAGATATTTACCCAATGTTGCACAGAGAAGACACTGAACTTAAATTCCAGCTAGACTGGGAGAAAGATACTGGCATAATCATGTCAGCTAGCAAGTGGAGTCATTGTTGCTCTACACTCTTGAAAAATAGTCTATTTTTCTCTTCAATAGAGACATCCCTCAAACTATTACATCGTATTTACTACACTCCTGTTCGAGTACACGCCTTCAATACCTCTCAGTCGGATTTATGTCCTAGGAGATGTGGGCAAAAGGGAACCTTATGGCACATGTGGTGGCTATGTCCGGTGGTCAGAGCGTTCTGGAATAAAATATGGCGGCGCATCTCTCTTATATGTGGAACTCAATACCCATTACTAATCCATCACATTACAGCACTAGCAAAGAGGCATATTGCATATAACTGGAAGGATCATAACCTAAATGAAGAGGTGGTCTTCAATAGTCTGAATAAGGTAATGCTCTCTGAACATATATTAGCAAAGGTTCATGATAATCTAGATTATTTTCTAAAAGTGTGGACTCCATGGATCGAACACCAAGATAACCTGGGCTTGTCATACTCCTTGCATTCATTTTGACCTGATATTGTAATTTCTTCTGGCTTAGGGGTAATATTGTTATAGTTATTTTGGTGGATAGTGCAATTCAGAGGAGGAGATAAGTGGCGGCCTGGATTCTGTTTCATTAGCACAATATAGAAACCGGACCTGGGAGGGATTTCCCCACCCCAGTTCTGTTTTTTTCCCTCCCCACCCTTTCCTTCCTACTTATCCCATCTTATCCCCTGGGACTTCCCCAATGGCATGTTGTGGTATCCCCACCCTTGGGGTTTCCCTTGTATACCCTTCCAAATCCCTCCTTCCCTATTCTGTCCTTACTCTTTCCCTTGTCTTTCCCTTCCCACCTGAAAATAGTTGGAAAAGTTGATTGAGTTAAGACTGATTTACTATTGCAGTTTATGTTGGATAGTAAGGAGAGTAACTAGTGGTCTAGTACATTTGTTATTACTATAGCTATATCTCTGCTTGTATGTTTATTTCATATTGTACATATTATGTGCATTTCCCTAAGGGGAACTTACTGTCTAATGTTGTATGCAATCACCTGTGAACCTGTTTTGATTCAATAAACACCCTTGAAATGAAAAGATGGGAATAAAGTTAGAGTCAATTAAACCCATTTTTTAGTAGAGAAATATAGATATATTTACATAGAAAGAGGGACAAAGTCCTGAAAGAGGAACAAATGAGGAGGAAAGAGGGACAGAGGGACAGGGCTCCCAAAGAGGGACTGTCCCTCCAAAAAAGGGACAGTTGGGAGCTATGTATATAGGCATTAAGGATGCCATTCGGATTTCACAGAATTGACATTTACGAATTTCAAATCAGAAATCTGAATTTCCGATCGGAAATCGAAAAAAACCAGAACTTGGAAATCGAAATTCTGCGGGAATACTGCATTACTGCAATTCGGTAATTGTAGTCCAATCACAGAACTCGGAAACAACGGACCAATCAGAGAATGCAGAAACAACTCGGAAGTATTTGGCCAATCAGAGAATGCAAAAAATGACCAGAAAAACTCTACTCGGAAATTGGACATTTCTGTGGAAATACCGCATTACAATCTGGAAACCGATTGCAAATCCGCGAAATTGGTAATCAGGATTGGCAGAATTCGGAATTTCTGCGGAGTCGGAAATCGCCATTTCCAACCATCCCTAATAGGCATATACCTATGATACGGATTGGATTGTGAGTCACTCCAGGGGACAGGTAAGTGACAAAGCACTCCTTTGTACAGCACTGTGCAAGATTGTAGCCTATATCAATGTTTTTCTTTTTTTTAATTATAACTGTTAAAAACAGCCTGCCAGCTCTGATCACGGCCTGGCAGGCTGATCGCTGCGGCCCTGTGTTTACAATGATAAGAGCTCATGCGAGCTCCCATCTAATCTCGCTCCCCGTGAGATGACGCCATATGGCGTGATGGAGGAATGAGAAAGCCACTCTGTGTCCGCCATCCTGGGTTAGACAGTCTCAGAGAGGTTAAAAACAACACTGATCCTTTCTATCATCATTACATTTCTTATTTTTAAAGGTTAATATTAAGAAAAACTATGAATTTAAATGATGGGAATAAAGTTTAGAGTCAGCTAAACACATTTATTTTAGTAGAAAAATACCTGCATTAACACAGCTCTGTACATCAGTGCTGTACATTAAAGGGACTCCGAGCTCATCTAAAAAATAAAAGTTGTACTCACCAGGGGCTTTTTCCAGCCCAGTGCTGGTCGGGAGGTCCCACGCCGGCGTCCTGGCTCCTCTCCTTCTCCCCGCTCCGGAATGGCTGACAGGCCACAGCCCGGGCGACACTCTCCCGAGTGTCGGGCTGCTCCTTCCGCATATGACGCGGATTACGTCACACGCCGGCCACTTCGCGTCATCACGGCGGCCGGCGTGAAAGTACTGCGCATAAGCGATTAAAGCGCGCATGCGCAGTACTTTCACGCCGGCCGCCGTGATGACGCGAGGCGGCCGGCGTGTGTTGTAATCCGCGTCATATGTGGAAGGAGCAGCCCGACACTCGGGAGAGTGTCGCCCGGGCTGCGGCCTGTCAGCCATTCCGGAGCGGGGAGAAGGAGAGGAGCCAGGACGCCGGCGTGGGACCTCCCGACCAGCACTGGGCTGGAGAAAGCCCCAGGTGAGTACAACTTTCATTTTTTTGTTGAGCTCGGAGTCACTTTAAAGATGTGGCGAACGGTTCCCGAACCGTTCGCCGGCGAACATCTCCAAATCCCTGGGGCTTTTACTACTTCCGGGTCGCACTGACCCGGAGTAGTACGCCTGCGCTGCCCGGCGGAGTGCGTCCTAGATCGCGCTCCGCCGGGCACTTTCTGCGCGTGTGCGTGACGTCATGAACGACGTCACGCTCATGCGCAGAGAGTGCCCGGCAACAGGAGCGTGATCTAGGATGCGCTCCGCCGGGCAGCGCAGGCGTACTACTCCGGGTCAGTGCGACCCGGAAGTAGTAAAAGCCCCAGAGATGTTCGCCGGGCGAACAGTTTGCCACATCTCTACTGTACATCAGTCCTGAAAGAGGGACACATGAGGAATAAAGAGGAACAGAGGGACAGTCCCCCCAAAAGAAGGACAGACAGTTGGGAGCTATGGCACATTTTCCTCAATGGCCAGTCATATAACTTGGGAAGTTTTTGGAGGAAGGAAGTAAAAAAGGTTAAAGGGGAAATGTAGTGAGAGGTATATGGAGGCTGCCATATTTATTTCCTTTTAATCAATACCAGTTGCCTGGCAGCCCTGCTGGTCTATTTCTCTGCAGTAGTATCTGAATAACACCAGGAACAAGCATGCAGCTAGTCTTGTCAGATCTGACTTTAAAGTCTGAAACACCTGATCTGCTGCATGCTTGTTCAGGGGCTACGGCTAATAGTATTAGAGGCAGAGGATCAGCAGAATAGCCGGGCAACTGGTATTGCTTAAAAGGAAATAAACATGGCAGCCTCCGTATACCTCTCTCTTCAGTTCCCCTTTAAAGTCATAACAAAAAAAGATGAAAGAACAACTGTAGAGAGAGAGTGATATGGAGGCTGCCATATTTATTTCCTTTTTATACAATACAAGTTGCCTGGCAGCCCTGCTGATCTATTTGGCTGCAGTAGTGTCTGAATCACACCAGAAACAAGCATGCAGCTCATCTTGTCAGATTTGGCAATAATGTCAGAAATACCTGCTGCATGCGTGTTCAGGGTCTATGGCTAAAAGTATAAGAGGATCAGCAGAATTGCCGGGCAACTGGTATAGCTTAAGAGGAAATAAATATGGCAGCAGCCTCCATATGTCTTTCACTACAGTTGTCCTTTAACCTCCTTGGCGGTAACCCCGTGTGTGACACGGGGTAAGCCGCCGGAGGGTGCCGCTCAGGCCCTGCTGGGCCGATTTTAATAATTTTTTTTTTGCTGGACGCAGCTAGCACTTTGCTAGCTGCGCCAGCACTCTGATCGCCGCCGGCCCCTGCCCGATCGCCGCTATCTGCTGCGGCGCGGGCCCCCCCCCCCTCCAGACCCCAGCGCTGCCTGGCCAATCAGTGCCAGGCAGCGCCGAGGGGTGGCCCGGGACTCCCAATGACGTCCCGACGTCAGTGACGTCGGTGACGTCATCCCGCCCCGTCGCCATGGCGACGGGGGAAGCCCTCCAGGAAATCCCGTTCTATGAACGGGATTTCCTGATCGGAGATCGCCGAAGGCGATCGAAGCGGGCGGGGGGGTGCCGCTCAGCAGCGGCTATCATGTAGCGAGCCCTCGGCTCGCTACATGATTAAAAAAAAATTTTTTTTAAAAAAAACTGCTGCGCTCCCTCCTGGCGGTATTTTTCATACCGCCAAGGAGGTTAAATGTCATAAACTACAATACCATCAGTTACCATCAGGTGGTGACACTGTCCAAAGCCATGTTTAAAGGAAACTGAACTGAAAATAAAGCCGAAAATAAACTACAGAATACCCAGATAGTTCATAGAGACCAAGAACAAAGAAAGTATAAAGGACTAAAAGAGACCAAAAAAAAAAAGATCTTACTAAAAAGCAATGCTGAGTATAATGTGCCTTCTTAAAGCGGACCTGAACTCAGAACTTCCTCTCTGCCCTAGAAGATAAGCAACAGCATAAAACGTTTAAATAAACATATTGCTTTCTTACAGGGGATGCAAACTCTGCAATAAATCTGCAGTGTGTCTACTTCCCGTTTTCCTGGAAGCAGACGTAGAGTTAACATCCTGTGTTTACAAATTATCTGCTCTGACGAGACTGCCTGGATTCCTGAGCTGACACAGCTGAGAGGTCAAATCTCACTTGTGATTAGTCACAGAGGAGGGGGAAGACAGACTAAACTCTCTAAATGCATAAAGGGTGGATTTCTTTGTGTTTTCCTGCTGTCCTGTGCAATAGTTCCATACAGAGTGTGGTTTCTAAATTGCATATACTGTATACAATTAGCAGCGCAGTGCAACAGAATCTGCAACACAATGCATGCAGTGTGGTTAACGTGCATATTAGCAGTTGCAGTGAAGCATACTTTTCATGTATTGTTTGTTGCAGTGAAGCATACGTTTCATGTATTGTATGTATTTTGGGGTATTTTGCAGCAGTGGCATTTCTATAGCAGTGACACTTATTGCAGTGGTACTCTGCATTTCCCTGTTTTTTTTACAAAATGTCAAGTAATCAATGGAAAAAAAATTGATTATATTATATTTGAATCTCGTTCTAGTAAACTTTCCTATAGTACAGATCTAGAAATAGTTAACTTGGTTCCAGTTCCCGACCATGGGCTTGATTCACAAAGTGGTGCTAACTGTTAGCATGCTTGGAAAAAGCCACTTATCATGCCAAAAGGGCACGCTAATTAGCGCTCACGCACAAAGTCCCGTGCGCAAAACTTTGCGTGTGCAAAGTCCAGTGGGTGCGAAACGTTGCATCGCGGTGCGACGAAAGCGGCGCACCCGATGCGCCCATAAGGGCGCATTGGGTGCGACCTTAACGTCGCACTATGCAAAGTTTTGCACGCGAGACTTTGCGCGCGGCCTGATTCACCTTTCTGCGTGCTAACTACTTAGCACTCTAGTTAGTACGCCCAAACCTTTAGGCGTGCTAACCAGAGGCGTATCTAGCGGGGTGCAGGCATGTGTTAAAATACGCAATTACGCGTAGTGCGAAGCGTAGTGTATGCAGATGCTTATGCCCGTATGCAGAAACTTTTACGCATTAATTCCTCTGTTAATTGCTTATACCGGGAACTCTTGCGTACATTCCCCTTTCCAATGCGTAAATTTGTAAGCATACAATCACACGTGGAAAATTAGCCGCGAGTAATGCATTCGTAGTTTACTATGCAATACACATGTTAACTACGCATAGTGGGCGTAAGCTACGCGTAGCGGTACTTCGCTACGCGTTAATTCGTAAGCGTAGTTTTGAAACTTCACCTACGAACTACGATGTGTAGATGCGAACTACGATGCGTAAATTTGCACTGGCGCAGTTTCTGCTCATCCCTGATTAATGATAAACATTGTTGATTAACTTGGTTAACGATAAACACCATTTTGAAAACAGACAGGAAATAATAAGGAAAAAATATTAGCATTAAAAATCGTTATGTAATTCAACAATACAGCTTAACCAAATCCTACTCTCACACAGAACCTTCCCCTGGTGGTGCCTGAAACTAGCCACTTCTCTGGTGCCGTCTAACCCTAACCACCCCCCGGTGGTGCCTACTCCTAACCCCCCCCCCCCAGGTGGTGCCTATACCATCCCCCAATCGCCCCCCCCCCCTGTCCCCCGTCGTGCTTTTTACACATAGATATGATAATTTGTTTGATAACGTAAAATCTGTTCGTACAAACAAAATAATATGACAAAAATGTAAAGTTGCAAGCTTCTGAAACGATAACATGCAGTACTTAAAAAACTTTAATGTTCTAATGTTGTTAATGATATTTATCAGGCGCCCTCTCTTCTGCTTTTTTCACCTTATTAACAATAATTGCATTAGAGCCTATGCCGGCACCCTTTTCATCCACTAGCCGCCAGCTCCCTTTTTTCCTGATACCAACAGTGCCACTTGTGGGAATGAGCTCCAGCAGCCTAAACCTGCCAGACGGCTCTCTTTCCCTTTTTCTCGAGTTCTCTGGCATAGATCTGCCCCGCCGTGTTTTTTATGGTGCAGTCTGGAGATGTTATAAAAACATCTTCTAAGCAATAAAAGAAAAATGGACTCTCAGAGCTGAATTCCATGGAGAATACACTAGATTGTGTCATTCCACTGGTCTGATATGACTCACCTGTGGCCAGTATGATCAGAGCAGTGAGGGGCCCCATTTCTGTACAGAGGAGGAATATCAGCTAAGGTCCCCTCTCTCTCTTCTCTCTCGTTGTCCCATGCAGGATGGAAATGTCTCTGCTTTAATCTCGTCTTCTGTCTTTCTTCCTCGTTCCTCGGAGTGATGACACATAGCCTGCAGGACTCTGAGGAAACAACCTTTACCCGATGTGGTCGCCTGACACTGAGGTATATACATACACTTATCACAAGTGACATTAGTATGCACACAGCTGTAGCTGTAGGCAAATCGCAGAGAGAGTCACAGGAACCGCCAAAAGTTTTCCTATGTATCAAGTCACGTGGCAGCTGGTTTGGGGTGAGACCATATACTGGAGCTACGTGACTGGAATTTGTTGCTGTGTGCAATTCTCACGCATATTGGGCACGACATGAGTAACATTCAGTGATGTGTGACACTCTAGGACACAAGAACATCAGAGAACACCCTGAAGAGGGAATGGATCAAACAGGCGCTAAAAACAGTGAACAGACCAGCAGATTCACCAAACGGCTAGTTTAGACCTGCTTCATCAAAAACAGCCTGCAAGGCTGCCACCAACCATCTAGTTTGCCAGCAGTGTTGGGCTGAGGAGGAGCTGAAGGAGATTCAAGAATCTAGGCGCAATGCCAAAGTGCATTCCTTGCACCTCGGGCATTTCAGTGAGTGCTCTTTACTGCATTGAGCCTGACCTGGGTGCCACCATAGATATAATGTTAATAATTATGTCTATGGCCACTCAGCAGTGTAATTCAGGTGCCAGACTTTTTCCTTTCAAGTTGCTACGACTCGGAGGGGAAATAGTGAATAAAGGACACCCGAGGTGAAAATAAACAAATGAAATAAAAAAAAATTATCTATCCCCCTTCTCCTAAAAATGACTTTTTAAGGTATTCCCTCCTTTTTATCTCCTTTAAGAAGGGGATCCCTAGTGCCCTAGGGATCCCTAGTGGCACTTTGCACTTTGCGCGTGTTTGCATGTGGCACTTTACACTTTGCATGTGTTTGCACTTGGCACTTTGCATGTGTTTGCATGTGGCACTTTGCATGTGGCACTTTTCACATGTTTGCACGTGGCACTTTGCACCTTGCACGTGTTTGCACATGGCACTTTGCACGTGGCACTTTGCACTTTGGACTTTGGACACAATGGCCCATATGCAATTCACTTTTTCTCCTGAGTTTTCTCCTAGGTGATAATTTTAAACTTGCCAATAAAATTTCTTTTAAGCCACCAGCAAGCAAGAAAATACTCAAAATAATTTTGATAGTACTTTTTCACCTACTTTTTGGTACTTTTTAAGTTGAAAAGTGCTGGAAAGTTATTTTAAATTGAAGATGAAAAATTATCTCCTAAGAAAAAACTCAGGTGAAAAAGGGAATTGCATATGGCCCAATGGGCCTGATTCACAAAGCGGTGCAAAGTGTTTGCACGCGAGTGAAAACCCCTTTATCACGCCTAAACTCAGTTTAGGCATGATAAGAAGAAACTCGCGCGAATTTTCACGCACCCGGCGCTTCGCGCGACGCTCCCATTAAGCCCTATGGGACTTTGCGCGCGCGGTAGCTTCGCGCGAGTTAGAGCACAAAGCGGTGATAACTTTGCTAGTGCAAAGGTTATCACGCCTAAAGTCTTTTAGGCGTGATAACTGAGTTATCACCGCTTTGTGAATCAGGCCCAATGTGGGCTGCACGACTGCTGTCTGGAACCTAGGCCTAATGTTAATTGACAGCCATTTTTTTGAAGGGGGGGGGGGATTTTAAGTCCCCACATCATCTATTAGTGTTCCCCTTTAAAAAATAATGATGCTACATGCCTCATTGACCCTAAAAAAAAAACATTTTTAAAGCAATGTAAAGGGCACTTCTGGGTTTTCTATCCAGATATCCGAATTTGCCCGGATATCCCAGTAAGTGGGGTGGGATATCCGATCCGGGTCGGGTACCAAAATGGCCAAATCCGGATATCCGACCTGGATCCGGATATCTGGGTATCCGGATCCGGCCCAACCCGGATTTTGAAAAGGGGTGTCCAAGCAGCACTGCTTATAGGATAGAAGGCTGAAAATTTTGTTACAGAGTCTCTTTGCTTAACCATAAATACTTACCTGTAACTTAAAAAAATGTTTCCGGTCAATATTTTTATAAAAAGCTCTACACCAATATCCTCTAATGTTGCCATCTTGATTGAAGATCTCCGCGCACTCGCCGCCACACTCACGTATAGCTAGAGCCAAAGCATCTTTGGCAGGGCCGGGCCGAGGCAGAGGCTGGAGAGGCTCCAGCCTCAGGGCGCAGTGTAGGAGGGGGCGCACAATTCATTCAGTTGTCATTCCCAATTGTGTTTGAAGCAGAAAGAAATAGGAAAAGGGGATACATGGCAGTGACTGCAAGTCAGATAACTAGAGATTACGGTATTGAGGAGGTTGGG
This sequence comes from Hyperolius riggenbachi, assembly GCF_040937935.1. Lineage (NCBI taxonomy): Eukaryota > Metazoa > Chordata > Amphibia > Anura > Hyperoliidae > Hyperolius > Hyperolius riggenbachi. Next base: position 49,006,388 of record NC_090652.1, on the reverse strand, counting down.
GGCCCTGGGGCGCCTCTTAGTCTAGTATATCAGTGTGTGACGGCTGGGGGCGGAGGGATGGAGGGGCGCACTTTGGTGTCTCAGCCTTGGGTGCTGAAGGACCTTGTCCCAGCTCTGATCTTTGGTCTTTGGTCTATTAACAGACCAGTGAGGATCAGAAGGATCCCACTGTCCTCCTGAATATACCCTGCAAATTTGATGTTTCCAGTATGTACAGGGGCTTTATTCAGGAAACGGTGCCAACCCAGTTAGCACGCCTAAAGACTTTGGTCATGCTAACTAGGGTGCTAAGTAGTTAGCACATACAAACTACTTAGCACCGTAGTTAGCACATGCAAACTTAGCACCGTAGTTAGCACATGCAAACTACTTAGCACCGTAGTTAGGACATGCAAACTACTACTTAGCACCGTGCTAACTAGGGTGCTAAGCTCCATGGTTAGATACCCCTGGTCTTGCTAATTATGATTTTGTAAAAAATAGAATATTTGGAAATTTAAATTCAATCTGAGCTCTATATATTATGTGACGATCATTATATTATTGTTAACAATACCTCTCATCTTCCACAGTGATAATTGATGCTGAAGCTAATGTTGGAAAAGTTAGGAGGTGCACTGCTACACTGCATATTCTGTCATATGTTCCTTTTCTTTGTTGAATAAACACTGATTTTTAAAAAAAAAAATAGGGTGCTAAGTAGTTTGCATGTGCTAACTACGGTGCTAAGTAGTTTGCATGTGCTAACTACGGTGCTAAGTAGTTTACATGTGCTAACTACGGTGCTAAGTAGTTTACATGTGCTAACTACGGTGCTAAGTAGTTTGCATGTGCTAACTACTTAGCACGTGCAAAGCATGTTAGCACATGCAAAGTGGCTTTTCACTGGCGTGCTAACACTTAGCACCCTTTTCTGAATCAAGCCCTTTGTATTTCAGTGTGATCTTCTGGTTTTGTTTAAACCTGAGAGTTGACCATGCAGAAGTCGTGGATCTGTCATTCTGGGTCTTGTCACGACCACGATCTGCATGGTCAATCATTACATAATGATCTAGCCAACCCATATATTGATCCAAGAAATACTGCAGATTCATCTATCTGTACAATGAGTTGGAATTTTGATGATGTTTACTACCATGTCTTGCTCGCTGAGGATAACAAAAGTTATTCCTTCATGTATTTTGCAGCTTACTCCAGAAAGCAGCTTCAGCAGTTAATGGAGTTAGTGCAAAACAATGTAAATCAGAAAATTTTGTCTGCAGAAGAGGTGCAGGACTTGATGCATGTCCTTCAATGGTTGCTGAAAAGTAAATTATCCAAGGATAATTTTCTGTATCCACCATTTAGCCCTGCTGATATTACATTTTTGACAGAGAATCTTTCTTTGACTTTTACTCCAAGAAAGACAAAAGTATTATGCAAGCTTGTGTTAAGTCCCTTCTATCGCTAATTGATTCAAGAGTATGCAAATTTGAAAATACCTCATTGTTATTATCTGCCTGGGAGGAGATGTTAATTTCCCAATGCAAAACTTGTTCTGTGACAGCAAAGAATAATATACAGACTGGTTCTTTGTCTGTTAGAATTCAGTCCGGTCTTGATTCTGTTTCTGATGTAGTTCAATCAAGTTCTATTGATAGCCAAATTAATTCTCTGCCAGTTAGGGATCAATCCCGTTTAACTCCTGTCTTTTGTGCAGATGATATTAATTATCTATTTGATTATTTAAAGAAAGATGGGAAACGTTTCTTAAAACACTATTCTAAAATGGAAAGTTCATGTCTGGCTAAATATGTACATGCTGTGAAAAGTATGAGTGATTACAGACTGTGTCAGCGTGAAACTGCCTCTGCTCTGATCCATGTTTGGAAGGAAATCTTGTTGGTTGATTCTAGTGCAGATGCATGCATGAGAGTGAGGAAACGAATGAGTAGAAACATTGCAACAATCGAGTCAGTTTTCATTTTACTGCAGAAGAGATCAATGCTTATTATGGATATTTGAAGAATGATAGGGAAGACTTTATGTCATTCTATTTGCAACAAGATGAGGAGTTTATTAGGAATTGTATGTGTGGAGTGAAATCTCTGATGGTCAATGACCTATGTGAGTATGAACCTGCTGCAGCTTTTGTTGGAAGTTTGGCAAGATCTTCTATATTCTAATGCTGAGTACACACGTCCGATAAAGATCGTTCGAAACAAACGATTCGTGACGTACGAACGATATTTTAAATCGGTGGAATATATCGTCCGCAACGAACGACTGCATACAGATAAGAACGATGTAACCCCAAAAAGATGACCGACGAACAATAGAATATGCGTGCGCAGAGGGAAGTGACGTCAGAAACAAATCGTGCGACTCCGTACACACGTACAGATAATATTTTAGAAATGTTCGTTATGTTAGTATTTGTTTAATATAGTGGAGTGGGAGGTGCGTTATATAACGTTCGTTTAGCGGAAACGTGTCATAAGAAACAGACGCTAACGTCATACAGGTGCCCAATAGATTTTAGAAAGTGACGTAACGATCGTCGATTGTATATAAACCGAGTGTTCGTTCCCTTTACGAACGTTGCTATTGTGTGCGTTTGTTGGCATAGTGGTAGGATCGTTTGAAGATGTCTCCGTACATTTCTCCAACCAAGAGAAAAGCAGCAGTGGCTCTGCTTCTTTTGGTGAGCACTGAAAAGGTTGAAGACAGTCCCCCCAAGAGGCAGCGAATTTGGACCAAAGCCTGGCTACAAGATCGTGATGTCTTATCACATGACAATTTACTGAGGGAATTAAGGCTGTCAGCACCTGATGATTATAAAAATTATCTGCGAATGCCAGAGGATGCTTTCAACCATCTTTTAACTTTAATTACTCCTTGCATCAAGAAACAGGACACATGCATGAGAAGAGCCATAACTCCTGAGCAGAGATTAACTGCCACTTTGCGCTACCTAGCCACAGGCCGTGCTCTGCAGGATCTTAAATTCACTACAGCCTAGGTTCTCAATGTGTGGTACGCATACCCCAGGGGGTACGTCTGATGGTTCCAGGGGGTACTTGGACTTGATATACTTAACCAAGAATAACAAATTTAAAGTTTAAGAAAACTATAAATCTTATTTAAACAACACCAGATTTGTATTTTAGCTAATTAAAAACAATAATAAATGTTTGGAAATGGTTTAGGAATCAATTACCATGTACTAGGATTAAATATGCATTTGTCAAGGGGTACTTGCAGGGCCGGTTTAAGCAACAATGGGGCCCCAGGGCAAAATAAACCTGGGGGCCCCCCCCCCAACATATACCCCGGAACAAAAATCGGCATTAGGGGACCTTTTTTGCAGCTGGTATAGTCAGGGTGTGAAGTCCCAATCGGTCGGAACTCCACATTCTGGCTATCCCAGCCTGCATGGGGAACAAGGGATTAAAACATTTCAGGAGGGGGGACCCCACACAATTTAAAAAAAAAAAAATTCCCACACTAAACATAAAAAAAAAAAAAAAATTGGGAAAATAGGAAAAAATGCCAGGGATCTTCATACAGCCATATTGCGGCTGTATAGCGATCCCTGGCCAAAGCGCTACGGCTGCATATAGACCCCCTGGAAACCCCATCAGGAAATGTATTGTGCTTTCGTTTGATGCATGTAAAATTACACTACCGTTAGGTTTGCTACTAAAAAGTGACATTTACCGCATTCACTTTTTTCCTTCGAAACTTTAAAATCGATTTTCTCAAAAACTATAAGGTCTTTTTGAAAAATTGTTTTTCCTCTTATTCCTAATGATCTCCTTAACATATCCTGCAAATTTAGGGTTTCTAGCATTTAAGGTGGATTTGCTATTAACTAGTGTTGGGCGAACAGTGTTCGCCACTGTTCGGGTTCTGCAGAACATCACCCTGTTCGGGTGATGTTCGAGTTCGGCCGAACACCTGGTGGTGTTCGGCCAAACTGTTCGGGGTTCGCCGAACTACTGAATGCATGGCCGAACAGGGCCCCTGTTCGGCCGAACAGGGCCCTGTTCGGCCGAATACTGCCCCCCATGGGGTCGCAGGCATAAGGGGGGAGCATGCCCCGATCGCGGGGGGGTCGGAAATTCCCCCCACCCCCTCCGCTAGCGCTCCCCCTTCTGCCCGCTTCCCCATACAAAAAGTTTGAAACAAGTTCAATAGTACCTGGGCTGGTGGCACTGGCTGGCAGTGGAGTGAGGAGGAGGAGGAGTCCGAGTAGCAGAGTGACGTTGAGGCCGGGCAGCGGGCGGTTCAGCGCTAGTACCCTTGTGGTACTTCCGCCCTTTCTCTGACCTCACGTCCTCTGCATACGAGGGTACGCATCACGCGTACCCTCGTATGCGTCATCACGCAGAGGACGTGAGGTCAGAGAAAGGGCGGAAGTACCACAAGGGTACTAGCGCTGAACCGCTCGCTGCCCGGCCTCAACGTCACTCTGCTACTCGGACTCCTCCTCCTCCTCACTCCACTGCCAGCCAGTGCCACCAGCCCAGGTACTATTGAACTTGTTTCAAACTTTTTGTTGTATGGGGAAGCGGGCAGAGGGGGGAGCGCTAGCGGAGGGGGTGGGGGGAATTTCCGACCCCCCCCGCGACCGGGGCATGCTCCCCCCTTATGCCTGCGACCCCATGGGGCCCCCAAAATGGGCATGTTCGGGGGTCCCATTGACTCCCATTGAGTTCGGCGTTCGGGCCGAACATGCCGAACATCTGGCCCATGTTCGGCCTGTTCGGCCCGAACCCGAACATCCAGGTGTTCGCCCAACACTACTATTAACCATTAAAGTCAGCAGGTTTTTAAATGTGTATTTTTTTTCCTTTGAAACTTTAAAATCGATTTTCTCAAAAACTATAAGGCCGATTTGAATTTTTTTCCCTCTTGTAGCTACTGGGGGCCCCTACAAGATCTGGGGCCCTGGGGCAGCTGCCTCCTTTGCCTTAATGGTAGCGCCGGCCCTGGGTACTTGTGATCATGTTTACTATGCTAGGGGGTACTTGGTGAGTACAGGGTTTTAATAGGGGTACATACCAATAAAATGTTGAGAAACACTGCACTACAGGAATCTCAGCTCAAGCACTTGGCCACATCATTCCAGAAACATGTGCCGCTATTATACAGTGTCTTCAGAATGATTATATGAAGGTAAATATGAATGTTATAAATATTGTGATAAGTAATGATGTCAGATGCCCCATTGAAAGGATTATGCACAGTACCCACAACTACAATATGTGCAATGTAACAACATATTTAGTGAATGCATGATGTATTCATGATATGTAGCAAATGTCACCATATATCAGTAGTTTGAAAATGTGATACATATCATAATGTAGTTATGAAATGTGTTATCAGCAATACATTTTTTTATAATTTTTATCAGACGTTAAAATGCAAGAAGGCCTCACTATATTTTGCAGAGCTGCATAGCTCTCAACCACGTGACATCACTTGACCATGTGTACTGTAAAATATACATATCTGTCCTTCAATAGTCCTCTCGTTAATGAGATATGTATCAGGTGTGTAAAAACATCTTGCGTAGTGTGTGATGTGAATGTTTTCTCATCTCATACATTAATCGCAGCTGTAGTAAAAAAAAAAAAGGAAGGTTGTGTACACAATGATTTGTAAAAGGGAAAAAATATAATGTTTTTCATTCATGTAATTTGTTTTTTATTGTATTTGTAATAGTTTCCATCTACAACAGAAGAATGGCTGAAGATATCCGAAGGTTTTGCTAAGACCTGGAACTTTCCCAATTGCGGTGGTGCCATAGACGGAAAACACATACGCATAACTGCTCCTCCAAATACAGGCTCTTATTATTTTAATTACAAGGGATTTTTCAGCATAGTTTTGTTAGCTGTTGTGAATTCTCAATATGAGTTTTTGTATGTAGATGTGAGAATCCGCTCAGCTGCCTGCGCAGGCAGGCAGCCTTTTGACCATTGTTTAGGTTTGCATGCTGCAGGACTCTGGAAAGGAGACCTTCTGTCAGTTGTGCAGCTTGTGTTGCTGAGGAATTTGCATACATTAGTCATGCAAATCCCTTACCTGCCTTCTTTTGATGACTGGCACTATAAAAGCATTCTGCTCCCAGAATGCTTTGCTGGACATTTCCCTTTCATGGTCTGTTCCTGATGGACACTCCTGGAGTGTCAGCCATTCCCGTTTGTTAAAGTTATCTTAGTGTAATTCGTGGGAATGCACTAGGCAGTTTCCCTAGTGCAGTTAGGATTGCATTATCTGTTTTGCCTGTTCCGTCTGTCTTGTGTTTGGATCGCACAAGCCCTAGCGTTAGCGGCTGTGGATCCTTCTGATTGAGTCTGGAGTGTAGGTTGGAACAGCGGTTGTTTCTGCTTACCTCATCTGTTCTGTCTCCTGGGATCGCGCTAGCAACTTTTCGCTAGCGCTGTGGATCCTTCTGTTCTGTCTCCTGGGATTGTGCTAGCCACTTTTCGCTAGCGCTGTGGATCCTTCTGTTCTGTCTCCTGGGATCGCGCTAGCCACTTTCCGCTAGTGCTGTGGATCCTTCTGTATTGCTACTCTGTACCTGGATCGCGCTAGCCACTTTCGCTAGTGCTGTGGATCCTATCTCTCGCTTGTCCCTGTTTTCGTGTGTCTGTCTTGTCTGATACGAACGCTTGCTGTAGGCTCGGTGAGGTAAGACCGCGCACGAACGCGTGCACTGTTGCGAAAGAGTGCGGTGTTCGCGTTCAGCTAGCGTTTGTTATTTTCCTTATCTTTCTCTTTGTATGATTTTCTGTGCCTTTGCTACCCTTGTGCACTGTCCTGCTCTGTCTTGTGTCTCTATCGGCAATCGCCAATCTTGCGATTGTGTTCCCACTTTGTTTCCGCTGTTGTGTGTTCACTGTCGCTGGGTTGTGGCTAGTTTGGTGCACACACATACATCCTGTCCCTGTGTTCTTTCTCTTTAAGGGCTCTTCAGCCCCGTTTATCGGGTTCTGTACAATTCCCACCTGGCATCTGTGGCTGTGCAGCGGCGGTGTTCGCCTGCACTCCACAGCGCCATCTGCCGGTGGGAATTGCCCTCTGCGGGTGCATAGCACCTAGCCTGGGTTTCCCAAAATTATACGCTGGTGGAGGGTTTTCGTTGTGTCAGTGCGCGTTTTGTGCGCTGACCACGAAAACGACTCCGCCATCGTTACAGAATGTCCAGCCCAACCAAAATTCCCAGGGCAGAGGGAACCTTCGATTTGTTTCAGATGTCATTGCCTGAGGCAAAGGCATATGTGGATCCTATTATAGGTAGGATCGCACACTACATTAAAGCAGTTAAAAAGTCTGTCCTCGTTCCTGACCCCAACTAGTGATGGGCGAACACCTGGATGTTCGGGTTCGGGAAAGTTCGCCGAACATGGCCGAGATGTTCGGCATGTTCGGGCCGAACCCCGAACTTTCCGAACATCCAGCTTTTGGGGGCCATATGGGGTCGCAGGCATAAGGGGGGAGCATGCCCCGATCGCGGGGGGGGGGTCGGAAATTCCCCCCACCCCCTCCGCTAGCGCTCCCCCCTCTGCCCGCTTCCCCATTCAAAAGTTTAAGCAAAGTACCTGTAGTGGATGGCCTGGCAGTGGGCGGCACTGTGGAGTGAGGAGGAGGAGTCCGGAGAGTGACGAGTTGAGGGAGGCCGGGCAGCGGGCGGTTCAGCGGAAGTACCCTTGTGGTACTTCCGCCCTTTCTCTGACCTCACGCCCGCTGCCCGGCCTCCCTCAACTCGTCACTCTCCGGACTCCTCCTCCTCACTCCACAGTGCCGCCCACTGCCAGGCCATCCACTACAGGTACTTTGCTTAAACTTTTGAATGGGGAAGCGGGCAGAGGGGGGAGCGCTAGCGGAGGGGGTGGGGGGAATTTCCGACCCCCCCCCCCCCCCCCGCGATCGGGGCATGCTCCCCCCTTATGCCTGCGACCCCATAGGGGGGCAGTATTCGGCCGAACAGGGCCCTGTTCGGCCGAACAGGGGCCCTGTTCGGCCATGTTCGGCGGCCATTAGAAGTTCGGGGCGAACCCGAACTTAAAAGGCCGAACACCATCAGGTGTTCGGCCGAACGCGAACATCACCCGAACAGGGTGATGTTCTGCAGAACCCGAACAGTGGCGAACACTGTTCGCCCAACACTAACCCCAACCCATATGGAGATTACCTAGATACTGGGTTGTTTGAACCGCCATTTGCCTCATGGGAGATTGGGGCCTTGTTGGAAGAGTTTGATTTCGATTGGAAAGCCTTTTGCGATTTTTATATCGCAAAGAGCGCGGATGACCTGAATGATTGTCTCGACTCTATGTACCTTTTGATAGATTCTGATGAATGTGATGAGTGTGATGTGGATCTGGTGATTTATGTGTGGCAGACTATTTTGGACGAATTGCACACACACCAACCAATTATTTCCAATAAAGAGACACCATTGTCACATGATTATTCCTGTCTTTCTGGGGTAAAGCAAGTGAGTTTGGACACTGTGCGACCTGAAATGAATGGGTGTGCCTCGACTGTGGACACCTGCGTGAATTCTGATGGAGTTTCTCCCGTTTGTTTAGAGGTTAAATCTGTGCGATCTGATGCCTGTTTCTCAGATGTTCCTGCCGATTGTGATCAGCGTGAGTGTGTCAGTTTTGTCAATGATTTGTGGGATCCCTTGTCATGTAAAAACAGATCTTCTTCTCTCAGTACTACTTTAAGATCCTCCATCTATGATCTTGCTATGGGGAAAATTCCGAAACTATGCAGTTTCAAGAGTAAAATTAAGATGATTCCTCATGTTGTTGTCACAACTTCCCCTAACATTGTTCAGTATGAATGCTCAGACCTAGTCAGGTGTGAATGGGAGCCCCCGTTCCAGAAAAAACAGCTCGAAGCATTGTCGTATGAATTGGAGAACGATTCAGAGTCGTTTTGTGAGTACTACATTGCCAGAAGTGAATCTGTCTTGAGAGCATGTATAAGTTATGCTTCCGCCTTAAGAGAAAAAAAGGGGTGTGAATTTGACTTTGTGAGTCCGCTGATTTGTATGTGGAAAATGATTCTGAATGAATTACGTGTACGTCATTCAGGTGACGTTTGTAAAGGTACATTGTCAGCTGGCGTTTCTGAGATCCAGCAATCCAGCCTGGAGACCTCAGAATCCCTGTCTTTGGAGTGTTCGGTTTCGCAACCTAAAGCGATTGTGGATTCGCAAATTTTGCGTTCTGTCTCCTCGGATTCGACATCATTAGCCGAGTCTAAGAATGAGACAGCACTTTGGTTTTGTGAACCTGATACTGAAGCACCTTTGCTCTGTCCAGAGAAGATGTCTCTGAGCCTGCCCTGTATCATGAACAAAGCCATTATGTCCACTCCCATTGACATTTGCGAGTCTGATTCAGAAGTAAGTACTGACTCTCCACCCAGTAATCTGGATGAGTCAATATTACCTTGTTTAAAATCTCCTGCAGAAAGCAGGAGCAAAGCCAAGCAAAAACATTATGACGTGCCCATATTAAGGCATGCATGTATAGTTTCCATACTTCACTTTGTACATAGCTCTGACTTATGGGATATTATGTGTGTGTACACACATTTATGACATTGAGACTTCTGTACGTGGAGAATACAAGATTATATTAATATACATTTTACAGCCACAAACATTTACATGACCCATTTACAATGAGCACTCTAACATTGCACACACATGTACTGATAATGTTCCTATCATGCATACATGGATACTAACATAAATAAAGTTTTTTTGTTTTCTACTATGCAGTATGTCACACTACTTGCATAAGTAACATACTTGATTACATCCACAAGTAATGTACAGTAATTGCACTAAGGAATACATAACATTCGTAAATAATTGCTTTTCTTGGAACGTACGTTACAATACACGAACGCATCAATATAGCAAGCACGCTTACTGCATTTGTAAAGGTTAAAAGTTACGATACTTACCATTGTAACTTTCGGATCAGTCATGACGGGAATCTGCACTCTCCAGGACACAAACTAGCATCATGGTGAATACTACACACGTTTGTTCGTTTTTAAACGTTCGTTACACGAGGGGCGGGCCAGTACAGCGTGATTGCTTTACTTCCTGTTGCGTGCGTGCATTGCGTCACTTCCCCTATGCGATCTCTCAGCTCCTGAACGAAGCATGGCTGAGAGAAGGAGATCTAGAAGTCAACACAGGAGAGCAACTCCAATGAGCATGCCAGAAATGTGTGACATGGTGCACATTTTTGAGAAGTACGACTACAATGGGCGTAAACACATCTATACAAATTCCATAGAGAGGAAGAATCAGATAATTGACCATGTCCTTGATGTGTTGGAGAAGGAGCATGGAGTGATTAGAGAAAAGGCACAGTTGCAGCGAAGGTGGTCAGACCTGAAGCTCAGAGAGTCTGACGTACTTGAGTCCATTCATCGCAAAATACAGCGAAAAAGTAAGTACTCAATTTTAGCATTCTGAGTTATGAAACATGTGTACATTATTTTTGGAAATAAGATGTTATTCCTATGAACGTTTGCTATATGTGTAAAGGCTGTGGCTAAATAAATGTTGTTGTTTTGGTTGTTATGGCGGAAAACAAAAACAAGAGAAGGAGACAAAGGGAAAGGCAAGAAAGGGCGAGGCAGGAACAGCTGCAGGACACAGCCAGAACAGATGTGGAAGAAAGAAGATCTGAGGAAGAAGACATGGGGAAGATGGACAACCAAGGTTTGTTTGAAAGTTTCCTGTAGAACTAGTAATGGAGTTTTAATATATAACATTTTTTATATCTTATTGCGCACTCACAATCCTGCAATGGTGCTGGACTTGTAGGTACACACTTTACATCACAGATCAACAGGCCTGTCCTGATTTGTCATCAAGATTAAATTGACATATACCATGATGCGTCTTGCACAGGCCGGCACGCCATTACACAATTTGCTGACCAAGACACTTCTTTAGGCATTGGGCCACCCTCCATGGCCCATACCACTGGTTGAAGTGCTTGGCCACTAGCCACCCCACCCCATGTGCATGTGTGATTTTCCCTGAGGGCCTAAATGAGCATGGTTAGTAAAATGAAGTTAGTTCCATGCACACCCTCATGTGGCAAGTTGTGGGTGGAGCCCAATAGTCTGAAAATACAGGGATCTCACTGTTGGAAAATTTGATAGCGAGTGGTCTCTTGGTTCGTATCCTTTATCCCTTGTCTTTTGTCCACCTCTTTCCTCCCTGTGCCTCTTATGTGCGACTCTGTCCCCCCCCCCCCCCCCCGTCTGTTTTATACCTGTGTTACCACTTGACCCCTTTGGACTGTGGTCATCACTCTGGCGTAGCCAGGTGCCACCAGTATAGGTATACAGGTACCGTTTTAAACAGTATAAGTAGGCAACTATAGGTAATACCCCAGTAGAGGGAGACACACAGGCCCGTTCAATGTTTTTGGGGGTGTACCGCCACCAGAAGGTCTGGCCCCTTCTCTGCAGTGTCAGTTTTCACCCCCTGATGGGTCTGGTGCGCACAGGTGAGGTAATTAGTGTTTTATCACACACACATAAATATATGTATTGATGTGTTTTTAAACAATCAAATGTTGATGTGTGATCCGAAGTGGGTTGTACTACACTTGATTTAATGATTACATAATACAATACTATCTCTTTATTGGAGTGGCTTTGCACACACATTCAACTTAAGCAACATAGGATAATGAGTATCAATACACAGCAAGTAACTGTGTAGGTGAGTGATGTGTCTGTGACAAAACCATTTATGTGCTTTATGTTGAAATTGGCATATCCACATTGTTTTCTACCCTAAAAATGTTCATACCTGCTCTACCTTTGCCCTCATGAGAAATGTCATAGTTGCAATTAACAGATAGTGCTATGTGATTGTGTGATAAACAATATATGATCATGCAAACACTTGTAATCTACATATAATTTTGTTCTCACAGATTTGAACACACCAACACAACTAGATGATGTGGATGAATGTGTGGATGAGCCACAGGATGTTGGTGAGTGTACATATTATATTTTACCTGTATTCTTGTCACATAACAGCCAACACACCAGCCACAGTAATGAAAGATGCAGAGATTTTGCCTAGGCCCAGCATTGGTGGGAATCAAAACCTACATGAAATAACTGCTCTAAAAGCATTAGCTTATGTTTGTTGTTGTGACCCAGCAGTCCTAAATATATAGACCATCACCTTGAGTATAAACGTTGTGTCAACAGTACTGTATGTCAGGGTGAACTGTATGGGGAGTTGTGACGCTACAGTATGAAGCCCACCACTGCACTGCACTGCACTGGACTGGAATAAATATTGGACACATGGGCCTCAATTCACTAAGCTTTATCAAACACTTTATCAAACGTTTGATAATTTACCTCATGGGTAAAATCTAATTTTGAATTCACTAAGGTGTTATAGATTTATCGAATGTTTTATCGATAAAATGTTCAATAAATCTATAACACCTTAATGAATTCAAAATCAGATTTTACTCATGAGGTAATTTATCAAACGTTTGATAAAGTGTTTGATAAAGCTTAGTGAATTGAGGCCATGATGTTCTACTATATTATGCAAATGGACATTTTTAATCATATTGGTAGACAATCCTAACATATGACAGATGGATAGCAGAATGGAAAAAATAAGAATGTGTTCATGTTTAGTTATTTTTTTTTGGAAAAACAACAGTGTTATATCTTACTTCACAGATAAGCCACAACACAGTGAGCAAGAACAACCACTGGAAGTTGAAGCAAGTGCAACGGACTTGCAATTAACGGAGGAGGAGTGTCAAACAGGTAATGATTGTATTTCATGCAAGACATATGTTATTTAATCTGTGGACACATGACTTGGCCATGACAATGTTGTTGTTTTTTTGTTTCCTGCTTTACCAAAGACCAATCAGTCATAACACCATCAGTATAGTTCACAATGAACTATATAGGTAAGGTACCTACAGTGTGTGGAAACCTAACCCCTTGTGTTTCCGAATAAAATGTTTTCACACTCTCCAATTCTTATCACCTCCATATGTGTATATCTGGCCTTGACATTCTCACTGTGACTGGGACCATCACACACCATAAATGTTTTTTTTATGTGATGTTAATAAATTGTGTCTCCTGTCAAATGGTTTGATGTTTCTTTCCCTAATACACTACAATACACTAATGAAATGTTTAAATATTTATTACACATGTAGCACATTTTTCAATTATAACATTCTATATGCAGATGCTAATGTAATCAACATCCCGGATAATGTAGTTGAGGAGGTTGAAGATGTAGAGGTTGAGGACTTGGAACCACACACCATGACCATTAGTAAGTATATTATTGTTTCAGATACAGCTACATCACCAAGTGCTTCACCCACATACAACTTTCACGTACATTCACACCATGATAGAAATATAATAGATTTGAATCAACATGTATCCATTTCATTTACAGCATATGACTTTACACACATTGATTTGTAAACAAGCATCTGTGTGTCAGTTCATCATGTCTTCTCATCTGTAACAGCCAAAGCAAACCCCACCAACAACAAAAAAAATAGCCATTACAAGATTATAATGCACACTTACCAATAAACATATGACTGAATGTTACCTTTGTATACAATAAAGGATGATGGACATTTGGAATGTATAAAACATGTCATTGTGTGGCACGTACAAAATATAGCATGATATGTGTTGTTTTTTTTTACATTTTAGACATTAACCACCCTGGCGTTCTATTAAGATCGCCAGGGTGGCTGCGGGAGGGTTTTTTTTAAATAAAAAAAAAACTGTTTCATGCAGCCAACTGAAAGTTGGCTGCATGAAAGCCCACTAGAGGGCGCTCCGGAGGCGTTCTTCTGATCGCCTCCGGCGGCCAAAAGTGACACGGAAGGCCGCAATGAGCGGCCTTCCGTGTTTTGTTTACTTCGTCGCCATGGCGACGAGCGGAGTGACGTCATGGACGTCAGCCGACGTCCTGACGTCAGCCGCCTCCGATCCAGCCCTTAGCGCTGGCCGGAACTATTTGTTCCGGCTGCGCAGGGCTCAGGCGGCTGGGGGGACCCTCTTTCGCCGCTGCTCGCGGCGGATCGCCGCAGAGCGGCGGCGATCAGGCAGCACACACGGCTGCGTGTGCTGCTTTTTATTTGATGAAAATCGGCCCAGCAGGGCCTGAGCGGCAGCCTCCGGCGGTGATGGACGAGCTGAGCTCGTCCATACCGCCCGGCTGGTTAAACAATATTAACACACATTTTTGTTTGTATTTTTCAGACGTTCAGACAGCAAGACAGTTAATAAGTGACATGGATGATGCACTCATGCGTTTAGAAATTTTCAAAACCAATATGTGGGCAACTGCCTGTGCCAACCAAAGAGAAATACAGGCAATAAGGAACCGAGTAGCAGAAATGTTCAACTTGTAAAATTTTAAACTTTCTTACTTTATTATGTTAAGTTATGATTCATATTCAACATTTTAGTATTAAAAAAAGTACTTTATTACTTTTAGACTTTATTATTATGTTCATTACTTGACCAATAAAACTGTACACAAAAAAGGAGGGAGAGGAGGAAAAAAAGATGTGTGTTAAAATAAACCAAAAACATAAACATTTAAAATAAATAAATAAAACAACAACAAAAAAAATTAACACCAACCCCCCCCCCCCCCCCCCCCCCCCAAAAAAACAATTATAAAAATACAACGTACGTATATATACTCGCACATTAAAGTTAATACGGTACAGGACGAACGTTACAGTAACAAACGTTAGAGGCAAAATACAATGGAAACAATTCAAAAATTACGATCCTTACCGTAGGTAACTTTCTATATGGATACGAAACTTCCGGATTTTTTAACATGCGTACTCTTCAACAGATCTTAATTATCGCTCGATATGTGTACACATTACAACGATGTACCGATAATAGTGAGAAAAAATCCGCCGGGTTGGATCGGTCCAACTGCCCGATAACGATCGTTATCGTTCACTGGAACGATCGTTCGTGATTTTTTTCGTGCACGATTATCGCTCCAATTATCGGTATCGTTCATTTCCGAACGATCTTTATCGGACCTGTATACGAACCTTAAGTCTCCTTCTCTTCTTCCCTCTGTTAACCCTGTCAACTCTCAGTATAATCACCATGTCCAGAGTTCACAACCTCCATGTCCGATTTCAGTCAAAACCCCATTGTAAACTGCAGCCAGACTCACACCTTGGTCTTGGCAAAAAACTTTAAACTATTTCTGCATCCAAAAAGAAAAATAAATTATTTCCCACCAGCTCCATTCAGCATGTGACACAGACTGCAGCTATGTCTGTGCAACTTCCATCCAAGTCGGTGCAGCCTCCATCCAAGTCGGTGCAGCCTCCATCCAGGTCCATGCAGACTTCATCTAGATCCGTGCAGACTTCAACCATGTCCATGCAGACTCCAGTTGATTTGTGTCCTCAGCAATCTCCAGTCAGTCCTGAGCAGTCCCTCGCCTGCAGAGTGTTGCTTCCAGCCTGCAGAGTGTTGCTTCCAGCCTGCAGAGTGTTGCATCCAGCCTGCAGAGTGTTGCATCCAGTCTGCAAAGTGTTGCATCCAGCCTGCAGAGTGTTGCATCCAGCCTGCAGAACTTTTTCCCCAGCCCGCACAGGCTTTGTTCCAGTTCGCACAGACTGTATCGGAGTATCAGCCTTTGAACCAGCTCCCTGAAATTATCCAGCCTGATGCTACCCTGTCTGAAACTATCCAGCCTGATGCCACCCTGTTTGAAACTAAACTGCCTGTTGCCACCCTGTCTGAGAGTATCCAGCCTGTTGCCATCCTGTCTGAGATTATCCAGCCTGTTGTCACCCTGTCTGGACCTGTTCAGCCTGTTGCCACCTTCTCTGAAACTATTCAGTCTGTTGCTAATCTACCTGCAGCACTACCTGAAGTTTGCCAGTGTGCTGCCCAGATGTCACAGACTTCTGCTGCTGCTTCCAACTCTGGTAACTCTGCTGCTGCTTCCAAGTTTGGTGATATTGTTGCTGCTCCTGAATCCGGTACCCCTATGGCTGCACTCCAGTCCGATGCTTCTGCTGCTGCCTCCAAGTCTGCTGTTCCAGTTGTCGCTTCCAAGTACGCTGTTCCAGTTGTCGCTTCCAAGTCCGCTGTTCCAGTTGTCGCTTCCAAGTCCGCTGTTCCAGTTGTCGCTTCCAAGTAGTGTTGGGTGAACAGTGTTGGCCACTGTTCGGGTTCTGCAGAACATCACCCTGTTCGGGTGATGTTTGAGTTCGGCCGAACACCTGATGGTGTTTGGCCTTTTAGTTTGGGTTCGCCCGAACTACTCAATGCCCGGCCGAACAAGGCCCCTGTTCGGCCGAACAGGGCCCTGTTCGCCCGAATACGGCCCCCCTATGGGGTCGCAGGCATAAGGGGGAGCATGCCCCGATCGCGGGGGGGGGTCGGAAATTCCCCCCACCCCCTCCGCTAGCGCTCCCCCCTCTGCCCGCTTCCCCATAAAAAAAGTTTGCGGAAAGTTAATAGTACCTACTAATGGTGGCTGGCTGGCTGTGGTGAGATCATGAGTGAGGAGGAGTCTGACTAGTCTAGGAGACGCGTTGAGGCCGGGCAGCGGGCGGTTCAGCGGTAGTACCCTTGTGGTACTCCCGCCCTTTCTCTGACCTCACGTCCTCTACGTGATGACGCATACGAGGGTACGCGTCACACGTACCCTCGTATGCGTCATCACATAGAGGACGTGAGGTCAGAGAAAGGGCGGAAGTACCACAAGGGTACTACCGCTGAACCGCCCGCTGCCCGGCCTCAACGCGTATCCTAGACTAGTGGGACTCCTCCTCACTCATGATCTCACCACAGCCAGCCACTGCCAGCCACCACTAGTAGGTACTATTAACTTTCCGCAAACTTTTTTTATGGGGAAGCGGGCAGAGGGGGGAGCGCTAGCGGAGGGGGTGGGGGGAATTTCTGACCCCCCCCCCCGCGATCGGGGCATGCTCCCCCCTTATGCCTGCGACCCCATAGGGCCCCCAAAAGCGGCATGTTCGGGGGTCCCATTGACTTCCATTGAGTTCGGGGTTCGGGCCGAACATGCCGAACATCTGGCCTATGTTCGGCCGAACGGACCCGAACATCCAGGTGTTCGCCCAACACTACTTCCAAGTCCGCTGTTCCAGTTGTCGCTTCCAAGTCCGCTGTTCCAGTTGTCGCTTCCAAGTCTGCTGTTCCAGTTGTCGCTTCCAAGTCTGTTGTTCTAGTTGTCACTTCCAAGTCTGCTGTTCCAGTTGTCGCTTCCTAGTACGGTGTTACTGCTGATCTCCAGTCTACTGCTGCTTCTGAGGGTATTCAGTCTCCTGCTGCTCCTGAGATTATCCAATCCGATGCTACTATTCCTGTAGGTGTCAAGTCTGCTCCTGCTCTTCTTGATCCTGATGGGTTCCAGTCTGTTCCTGCTCCTACGGATCCTGATGGTCTCCAGGCTGCTGATGTTTCTACTTCCCAATCTGTGTTTCTGCGTGACTCTTTCCAGTCACATAATGTCCAGGCTCTCCAACATTTTTGGGTCCAGCCTCCAAAGACTCCTGTGGTCCATGCAGATTTAATAATGTTTTTTGAATTTTCTCCCTCCCTGCCCACCTAGTCTCAGCTCCTCTATTGGGACCCAGGTGGGGGTAACTGGAAATCATGTGGAGCATTTGGAGTCCTCTCCTAAAGAGGGGGGTACTGTTATGATCGGTGTCTCTGTTATCCTGCTGGTGGCTTTTCTGATGAACTGTGCTGTGGACTTCCACGATCAGCCAGCAGGTGTCTCCCATGTTGCTGGGAACTTTGCAGTTCCCCGGATCACCAGCAGATGGAACTATAGGAACTTCCTGAAAAATCACCTGATCAATGTGCTGCTACTTAAGGCTGGACTTCCTAGCAGCACATTGCTAGATCATTTTGTTTGGTTCCCTGCAGTGTTGTGACTCTGGCCATCACTCCTGTATTTTGAACTCCTGGTATATTGACCCTTGCTTGTCCGACTATTCTCTTGCCTTCTGTCTTGGTACTTCTTATTCATTCTGATTGAATGGTTGATTGCTGCCTGTCTGACTGTTCTCTGGTATGCTGATTTGGTTATATGGTCTTGTATATAGTGTGTGATATGCATCATTATATGTTTTGTATATATTGTGCATAGATAGACTAATAGGTTCATTTAGTTGTGGTGCACCACGTGTAGGTTGTATATAGATTGTATGCGTTTGGTGATCTGTGTTAGTACACATTGCATAATTGTAAATAAACACATTTATCATTTCTACTCCGTTGTACAGACGTTTGGCATTTCAGTGTGATCTTCTGGTTTGGTTTAAACCTAAGGGTAGACCATGCAGAAGTCGTGGATCTGTCAGTCTGGGTCTTGTCATGACCACGATCTGCATGGTTAATCGTTACATCGTGTCTGTGCAGCACCAGTCCAAATTTTCCACCTGAGGGATAATTTCCCATTATCCTACTAATATAATAAATGGGAAAGTTCGGATGTTTGGATGTTTGGATGTTTGTTACTCGATCACGCAAAAACGGCTGAACGGATTTGAATGAAATTTGGCACACACACAGTACATTACCTGGAATAAAGTATAGGATACTTTTTATTCCCATAACCTAAAAGAGACAAATACAAATTTCACTGGAAAATGTAAACTGCAGTCATTCTTACACTGTTACACTGGAGGTGTGTTTAGCTTCTAAGGGTAGAATGGTTAATTTGCATATATTCAGCAGTGATGCCCTGGGAGACATCTCAAGCTCACTCCAACCTGAATTATCGCAAATTCTTTCTGTTTTAAGAAAGCAAACTTTTGTTTTTCTTAACATCTTAGTAAGGGGGCTTTTAGGACCCTTACACACGCCGAAGAGTTCTGGGTCACCATGAGCTGGCTGGTTAGTCTGTACCTCTCGGTGTTACAAGCCCTACTGCATACAGCCAAATTAATCCATGCCATGCACTGATGAGGCTCAAACAATCCAAAACAGTCTGTATGCATGTTGGTTTATTATGGCTCTGTACAAATTAACAAGCTGACACATCATTGCCTTCCAGCAGTTCTGGAGGTGTGTTTAGCTTTTAAGGGTAACAATGGTTAATTTGCATATATTTAACAATGATGCACTGGGTGACATTTTAAGCCCACTCCAACCTGAATTATCGCAAATTCTTTCTGTTTTAAGAAAGCAAACTTTTGTTTTTCTTACACTGTCAATGGTAGGGTTCTTAAACTTTGCACAGTTGGTCACGGGGTGACTGGGATTAATATTCAGAAAAGTGGGTGGAGCCTACAAAAGCTAATCAAAATTCACCTATTGATTTTAAAAGGAGTGGAGCCACAGCCAATTAGATTTATTTCATTTCAATGCCAATTATTGATGGCAAAGACCGCAAAGCTCACAAACTAGGTCATCATTGAGTAATTGTGTGTTAGGATTAGAAAAAGTGGGCAGAGCTAACACTAGCCAATTACATACCCGGGCAACGCCGGGCGACCAGCTAGTCCAATATAATTATTGAGGTGTATAATCAAAATTATTGGGTAATAATTAAAATGTGTCAGTAGCTTAAAGGGTACCTGGGGTGGCATTACTAAAAGATTTGATACTTACCTGGGGCTTCCTTCAGCCCCATGAGCACTGATGTGTCCCTCGCCAACCTCCCAAATGCCTCCATTCACCTGGTATTGATCCCGGTAATCTGGCTCAGTCACGCCAGTCGGCTCCTCTGCGCATGCACGGCCCCTAAGCGCATGTGCAGAAGAGCCCCAGGTAAGTATCAAATCTTTTAGTAACACCATATCAGGTTTACTTTAAAACTGCAGCAAACACCTTGTTGAATTGATCTATGATCAGAAAAACAGAGAGAACCAACACACAGTACTGGAATAAAAGGTTTACACACTACTCAACTAAACATCTTTGCCTACTGGGGGTGGGGACGGGGGGGGGGGGGTGACTAGAGGCTTATCTGGGGGTACAGTGTTGTCAAGGGTTGAGTAAACAGGAAGCTTATTGGGTGATACAGTTTGTTGGTGGTTGGGGAGACTGGGGACTGATTGAGGGTACACTTGCTATGCTGCCGATGCAGATTTCCTCCGGAAATAGTGGAAATTTCTGCAGACTTTAACATTGATTTTCTCCAAAACTTTTTGGAAACTTTTTTTCATCTTGTTCTGTTTAATAAACCCTGAACATTTGGTGTGTCTAGGAGGCTTTGCTATCAACTGCTAAATTCAGCTGCTTTTAACTGTAATGTAAAATGTAGAAAATCTGCATTATCTGATATGCGGTAAATTTAAGCCAATCAAAAGACTCCGAATGAATAAGCCAATCAGAGAATGCGGAAATTTCTGCCTAAATCATCATTCTTTGGTTGGTTTATTCAATGTGAGTCTTCTGATTGGCTTAAAATTACCGCATATCGCATAAGGCGGATTTTCTGCACTTTACATTTCAGTCAAAAGCTGCCGACTTTAGCGGTTAATGGATAATCCAATGGTTAATTGGATTTTGTCCTCTGAGGGGATTCCTTGTTCCCTGCTGTGCTGCTGAGATTGACTTCACCATTTCTGGGCTAAATATCTCCTATTTTTTGCACTACTCCACTTTATGCTCTTTTCCCTATGGGCTGCTCCATTGCCTTAATTTTTTACTAGGCATCTTATCACTAGTAATACTGTATACTTGGATAGCAATTGTGCACTTTATTTCATAATCTTATATATGCGATATTTATTCGTGTGGGTTTCTTTTTTTTTTCATTGCACAGGTGTTTATTGGTCCTGCATCACATTAGGTTGTATTCTGAACCCGGGTTCCCCCCCTGTTGGGCTCAATATTGAGCCTACTGTGGGGTTTTATATCTGACAGCAGCATTGTGTCATTATACAATATATTGCATTTAGAGTGATTTGTTTCATATGCAGCAGGGATCATGTTGGAATATTTGCTTGGTTTTTAAATGGTTTTATTCTTTATTGAATCATCAGTACTGTGATTATTAATATACCTAATGTGGAATAAAGATTTTTGTTATACTTTTTCAAATTTTGCTGTGGGAGGTGCTATTTTTAAGGGCTTTCTTCCTCTACCATATAATTGCTCTTGTTTTGAGCCCTAGCACACGCTGTTATTTGGTTGAGGTGTTGCAGACACTTCCTAGAAACTGACTTTAGCGGTTAATAGCAAAGCCCCCATAGGACCACATTTTCAGGGTTTATTAAACAGAAGACTGAACAAGATGGGAAAAAAAGTTTTCAAAAAGACCTTATAGTTTTTGAGAAAATTGATGTTAAAGTCAGCGGAAATCCCCCCCACCGCACTTATATTACCGATTTCCGAAGTGCAATTTCCGATCGGAATCTGATGTATCTGAGGTACGGTTTGGCACGTGGGAAGGGGCTGGTTGGTGAAGCGTGACTAAGTACTTGTGTATGGGGTGGCAAGGGCCACATTTTGAAGTTACAGCTTCTGGTGCTGGAGGGCCTTGTCCTGGCCTTGGTGTAAGGCACACACTGGAAGTTTGGTGGGTACATGAGTATGAGTCATTTCACATGACAGAGTGAGGCCTCTTTCAGATGGGCAGCTGACAGGCAGATATTTCACCACCCTTCAGCTGCTCTCCTGCACTGACCAGATGCCTTTTACCACTTGGTACCAGCACTGGATAGCCAGCCCCCCATACAGTCACATCTGAGAGCTGCAGCCATGCTCAGGCATGATGGGTTGCATCCGTGTAACGCCACCGCGTCTAAAGCACTGACACACATGGGGCCTGATTCACAAAGCGGTGCTAACAGTTAGCACGCTGGTGAAAAGCCCTTTATCACGCCTAAACTCAGTTTAGGCATGATAAGTTTAGGCGTGATAAGTTTAGGCATGATAAGTTTAGGTGTGATAAGTTTAGGCATGATAAGTTTAGGTGTGATAAGTTTAGGCATGATAAGTTTAAGCACCAACTGGGTTAGCACCGCAGTGCACAGCTGATCAAACGTTTTGTGTTAGCAAAGTCTGGTGCACTTCACATAGGGCTCGATTCACAAAGCGGTGCAAAGTGTTAGCACCGTGGTGAAAAGGCCCTTATCACGCCTAAAGTCACTTTAGGCATGATAAGAAGAAACTCGCGCGAAGTTGCCGCGCGCAAAGTTTTGTGCGCGCGCAGCGTCCCCGCTTCGCGCGAAGCTCCCATTAAGCCCTATGGGACTTTGCGCGCGCTCGAACGCGCGAACGCGCGTTCGCGCGGTAACTTCGCGCGAAGAGCAGGAAAAAGCGGTGATAACTCAGTGGTGAAAAGGTCATCACGCCTAAAGTCTTTTAGGCGTGATAACTGGGTTATCACCGCTTTGTGAATCGAGCCCCTAGAGTTTAATGGCGCTGCTTTGCGTGCGGGACTTTGCGCGCGATCTAAACTTATCTAAACTTATCACGCCTAAACTTATCATGCTTAAACTTATTATGCCTAAACTGGCTTTTCACCAGTGTGGTGCAATGGTTATCACGCCTAAAGTCTTTTACTGGGTTAGCACCGCTTTGTGAATCGAGCCCATGGTGTTACAAACTCTGCCATTTGGCTGCATTTTAATTGCACTGGTATGGCTGTGGTGGGTGACGGACAGGGCAATGAACTGCCAGACAAGCGCACAGCTCAGTCATCTGTCTGAAGAGTTGTATGCATGTTAGAGAAAACCCATCTAACATGAATGTTTCTGCCAACAGCAGCAGATCAATAAATGTTAAATGCATGCATTGTCTTCTTTCATTCCCGGCACCTCAGGATACCTTTTGCTCATTTGTCACCCATCATTCATTCTGTCCACTGAAATGTAGGCACTGCTGAGCTATGTTGTACAATGACATAGCATTAGCCTCTTTTGCATTATTCTCTTTTGCTCCTATCATTTATTCATTTACACATTCTTCCCTATAAAGATGTTCCCATCTCCTGCTGTAACTATAGTGAGCACAGTGTGTGCCTTTAAATCCTTATGCATCCGAGCAACAAAAACTTTACCATTACTTATCACAACAAAATGATCTGTATCTTGTTTTATTTTCGCCACCAATTAGGCTTTCTTTGGATGGTACCTGTCAGGAGTCTGGTCATGCCACTTTCTGACTGCTGGTGGCAGCACTGACTTGATCTTTGATGAACTTCTGTTATTCCACCAGCAGGTGGCTCTGGGGACTTTGCGTGTCCTGAACTTTCCTTGTTCCACCACTAGGTGGCTCTATGCTGTCTGGAAACAGCTCCGCCACTGCAAGGGTTGCTCTGTATGGACTCCTTGTATAAGAGCTCTGCAAGGAGCAACCTGTGCCAGAACTTTGTGCTCACAGGCTTGAGTATCTGGACAATCCTGGTTCCTTGTTATCCTGTATTCCTGTATCTGTTATCTTGTTGCTGACCCTATATTCTGTCTGACCTTGATTCCTGCCTGCTCCTTCTGTACCACAATTGATTAGTTCCCGAATGTATGCTATGCTCTGACTGTGATTTCTGCCTGCCTCCTTGTACTGCGATTGGTGTATATATTTATTCTGTGTATATATCCTGTATATATTTAGTTAAATAGATAGATAGGGTTTTGTGGGTTTGCACTTTGCCTTGCTTGTATGGTGTGTATGCATGGGGTGGTTGCAGCGTTGTATATATGTGTCACTGCATTTCCTGATTGTTTGTATATAGTTTGTTATGCATGCAGTTGGATTGAATTTGCAGAATATTGTATGCATGATTGTTAGTAAACATTTTTGCACAGTATTTCCCTGCCTGCCCTGTCTGTGTTGCTGCAAACTGTGATCAATCACAGTTTCTCCATTCAGGCTTGTAACAGTACCTTTTGCTAAGAATTATTTTTTTTTCTAAATGCACTTTAACTGGAATATTAAGAAAAAAATTGAAAACAAGTAGTTATTTCTCAGTTTTCGGCCATTATAGTTTTAAAATAATACATGCTACCATAAAAAAACCCATGTATTTTATTTGCCCTTTTACCCCGGTTATTACACCATTTAAATTGTGTCCCTATCACAATGTATGGCACCAATATTTTATTTGGAAATAAAGGTGCATTTTTTTTTCAGTTTTGCGTCCATCGCTTTTTTACAAGCCCATAATTTAAAAAATAATAGTAATGTGCCCTCTTGACAGACATATTAAATTCAGTCCCTAAATAACTACTTATGATATATATATATATATATATATATATATATATATATATATATATATATATATATATATATACAGTGGTGTGAAAAACTATTTGCCCCCTTCCTGATTTCTTATTCTTTTGCATGTTTCTCACACTTAAATGTTTCTGCTCATCAAAAACCGTTAACTATTAGTCAAAGATAACATAATTGAACACAAAATGCAGTTTTAAATGATGGTTTTTATTATTTAGTGAGGAAAAAAAACTCCAAATCTACATGGCCCTGTGTGAAAAAGTGATTGCCCCCCTTGTTAAAAAATAACTTAACTGTGGTTTATCACCTGAGTTCAATTTCTGTAGTCACCCCCAGGCCTGATTACTGCCACACCTGTTTCAATCAAGAAATCACTTAAATAGGAGCTATCTGACACAGAGAAGTAGACCAAAAGCTCCTCAAAAGCTAGACACCATGCCAAGATCCAAAGAAATTCAGGAACAAATGAAAACAAAAGTACTGTAATTGAGATCTATCAGTCTGGTAAAGGTTATAAAGCCATTTCTAAAGCTTTGGGACTCCAGCGAACCACAGTGAGAGCCATTATCCACAAATGGCAAAAACATGGAACAGTGATGAACCTTCCCAGGAGTGGCCGGCCGACCAAAATTACTCCAAGAGCGCAGAGAAAACTCATCCGAGAGGCCACAAAAGACCCCAGGACAACGTCTAAAGAACTGCAGGCCTCACTTGCCTCAATTGAGGTCAGGGTTCATGACTCCACCATAAGAAAGAGACTGGGCAAAAACGGCCTGCATGGCAGATATCCAAGGCGCAAACCACTTTTAAGCAAAAAGAACATTAAGGCTCGTCTCAATTTTAAAAAAAATCTCCATGATTGCCAAAACTTTTGGCAAAATACCTTGTGGACCGACGAGACAAAAGTTGAACTTTTTGGAAGGTACGTGTCCCGTTACATCTGGTGTAGAAGTAACACAGCATTTCAGCAAAAGAACATCATACCAACAGTAAAATATGGTGGTGGTAGTGTGATGGTCTGGGGTTGTTTTGCTGCTTCAGGACCCGGACGACTTGCTGTGATAGATGGAACCATGAATTATACTGTCTACCAAAAAAATCCTGAAGGAGAATGTCCGGCCACCTGTTCGTCAACTCAAGCTGAAGCGATTTTGGGTGCTGCAGCAGGACAATGACCCAAAACACACCAGCAAATCCACCTCTGAATGGCTGAAGAAAAACAAAATGAAGACTTTGGAGTGGCCTAGTCAAAGTCCTGATCTGAATCCTATTGAGATGGTGTGGCATGACCTTAAAAAGGCGGTTCATGTTAGAAAACCCTCAAATAAAGCTGAATTACAACAATTCTGCAAAGATGAGTGGGCCAAAATTCCTCCAGAGCGCTGTAAAAGACTTGTTGCAAGTTATCGCAAATGCTTGATTGCAGTTATTGCTGCTAAGGGTGGCCCAAACAGTTATTAGGTTCAGAGGGCAATTTCTTTTTCACACAGGGCCATGTAGGTTTTGAGTTTTTTTTCTCACTAAATAATAAAAACCATCATTTAAAACTGCATTTTGTGTTCAGTTATGTTATCTTTGACTAATAGTTAACGGTTTTTGATGAGCAGAAACATTTAAGTGTGACAAACATGCAAAAGAATAAGAAATCAGGAAGGGGGCAAATAGTTTTTCACACCACTGTGTATATATATATATATATATATATATATATATATATATATATATATATATATATATATATATATATATATATATATATATATATGTATATATATATATATATATATATATACTAGCTGATTGCCCGGCGTTGCCCTGGTATGTATTTGGCTGGTGTTGGCTCCGCCCATTTTTTCTAACCCTAACACACAATTACTCAATGACCAAGTTTGTGAGCTTTGCAGTCTTTGGTATCAATAATTTGCATTGAAATTAAAAAATCTGATTGGCTGTTTGTGGCTTCACCTCCTCTCCAGCATTTGAACCCCAGTCACCCAATGATCAATTGTAGCAGGTTTGAAGCATCTGCTATTAGCAGTGTAAAAATGGCAGCAATTTAAATATTCCCCTTGAAAATCAACAGGTGAATTTTGATTGACTATTATAGGCTCCACCCACTTCCCTGAATGTTAATCTCAGTCACCCAGTGACCACCTGGGTTCAAATCTCGGCTCTGCCTGTTCAGTAAGACAGCACCTATTTCAGTAAGGAGTTTCTTGGGCAAGTCTCCTTAACACTGCTACTGCCTACTGAGTGTGCTCTAGTGGCTGCCTCGCAAGCGCTTTGAGTCCGACAGGAGAAAGGTGCTATACAAATACTGCAATTATTATTATCTGGGCAAAGTTTGAGAACCCTGCCATTAACAGTGTAAGAATGGCTGCAGTTTATATTTTCCCAGTGAAATTTGGTTTTGGTTCCGCCTGCTTTTTGTAACCTGGACACACAGTCACTCAATGACCAATTTTGTGAGCTTTGGGGTCCTTGGCATCGATAATTTGTACTTTCCCATGAAATGAAACAATTCTGATTGACTGTTTGTGGCTCTGTCCCCTTTTCTGAATTTGAACCCCAGTGACCCAATGACCAACTGTACCAGGTTTGAGGCTTGTGCCATTAACAGTGCAAGAATGGTAGCAATTTTAATATTCTCCTTGAAAAGCGAAATGTGATTTTTGATTGGCATTTTTAGGCTCCACCCACTTTTCTGGATATTAATCCCAGTCACCCAGTAACCAGCTGTGCATAGTTTGAGAACCCTGCCATTAACAGTGAAGAAAGGCTGCAGTTTACAATTTCCCAGAAAAATCTGTTTTTGACTCCACCCAGTTTTTGTAACCTTGACACACAGTCACTCAGTGATCAAGTTGGTGAGCTTTTGGGTTCCTGGCATCAAAATTCTGCTAATGGAAGCAGTTTATGCAGCAAAAAAATCTGATTGGCTGTGTTTGGCTCCGCCCCTTTACTGAATTTGAACCCCAGACACTTAACAACTGACTGTAGCAGGTTTGAGGCCTGTGCCATTAACAGTGTAAGAATGGTAGCAATGTAAATATTCCCCTTGAAAATCAATAGGTCAATTTTGATTGGCTGTTGTAGGCTCCACCCACATTTCTGAATATTCATCCCAGTCACCAAGTGGCCAATTGTGTAAAGTTTGGGAACCCTGCCATGTTAAAAATGTTGTTGTTGGCACCGGCCACTTTTTCTAACCTTGACATACAGTCACTCAGTTATCAAGTTTATCAGCTTTGGGGTCCTTGGTCTCAATACTTTGTACATTCCCATTGAAAAATAAACAAATATGGCTGTTTGTGGCTCCGCCCCCTTTCTGAATTTGAACCCTAATCACCCAATGACTGGCTGTATCAGGTTTGAGGCATTTGCTATTAACAGTATAAGAATGGTAGCAGCTTAAATATTCCCTTTGAAAATCAAAAGGTGAATTTTTATTGGCTTTTGTAGGCTCCACCCACCTTCCAAAATCTTAATCTCATTCACCCAGTGACCAACTGTGCAAAGTTTGAGAGCCCTGCCATTAACAGTGTAAGAATGGCTGCAGTTTATATTTTCCAGTGAAATTTGTTTTTAGCTCCGCCCACTTTTTGTAACCTTGACACACAGTCACCTAGTGACCAAGTTTGTGAGCTTTCAGGTTCCTGGCATCGAAAATGTGTGAATGGAAGCAGTTTATCCACCAAGGAAATCTGATTGGCTGGAGGTGGCCCCGCCCCTTTAGTGAATTTGGACCCCAGTCACCCAATGACCAACTGTAACAAGTTTGAAGCCTCTGCCATTAACAGTGTAAGAATGGCAGCAGTTTAAATATTCCCCTTGAAAATCAATAGGTAAATTTTGATTGGCTGTTGTAGGCTCCACCCACTTTCTTAAATCTTAATCGCATTCACCCGGTGACCAAGTGTGCCAAGTGTAAGAACCCTGCGATTAACAGTCTAAGAATGGTTGCAGTTTACATTTTCCCATTTAAAATGAATGGCTGAAATTTGATTGGCTGTTTTATGCTCCTCCCACTTTTCCTGGATTCGTAACCTCTGTCACCAAGTGACCAACTGTGCCAAGTGCGGGGACTCTGGCTTGATTACTGTGAGAATGGCAGTCTTTTACATTTTTCCATTGACTTGAATGGGTGAAATCTGATTTGCTGTTTGTAGCTCCGCCCAGGTGTGCAGGGGGGACGCGAGACCCCCAGAACCTATCATCCCAGGTAGTAAGGGATCTGTATACCAAGTGTCGTTCAAATCGGTCAAGCCGTTTTCGAGTGATCGCGGCACATACATACACACACACACACACACACATCCGATTTTATATACATATATATATATATATATATATATATATATATATATATATATATATATATATATATATATATATATATATATATATATATATATATATATATATATTATATATATTTGTAATTTTTTTGAATGCAAAAGTTTTTTCATTTGGGTATTTATAGGAGTGTGTGGGAGGTAAGGGGTTAATTTTAAATTATGTGTAGGTCTCTTTATTAAAATAAATGGATGTAGGTGTAATTTTACTATTTGGCCACAAGATGTATTTAGTCATTAGCTTCCTGCACGTGCTTTTAGTACGTGAACAGGAACTAATGCTTGTAAGTGTAACTTAGAGTGTTTACAAATGACTGCAGGCATCTCGTTGATACCGGAATCATTGATACGGGGGCCTAGAACTGCGTTCCCATTCATTGATCTCTGGGCTAACATGTAGCGATGAGAACGAGTGCAGGAGGGTGTGCACGAGCGAGTGGGAGCGATAGTATGAATAATTACTC
Source organism: Hyperolius riggenbachi (assembly GCF_040937935.1). Classification (NCBI taxonomy): domain Eukaryota; kingdom Metazoa; phylum Chordata; class Amphibia; order Anura; family Hyperoliidae; genus Hyperolius; species Hyperolius riggenbachi. Next base: position 48,977,278 of record NC_090652.1, on the reverse strand, counting down.
CCCTGAGGCTTAGATTAAGTTTTTAGGGGAGTAGATATACTGTACTATAAACATTAAGTGGTTAAGAGGCTTAGTAGCCCTTTGTATCTGCTATCATGAGGCCAAACAGGTAAGGCCCTCTGGGAGAGTGCTGTTTTTTGAGATCTGATGCTATATTGGCCAAACCTGGGGAGAACATGGAGGGCTGAAGGAGAGGAGGCACCATGGGTTCGAGTCATGTCACTCATTACAGTGACAGTAACTACAACTAATAGCAGCAAGATATAGCTGTGAAGGAGAGATCTTCCACAAGCAGGCCAAGAGACAGACACTGGACACGTAAGTATTTGAAATGCAGAAAAATACCTGCATTCATCTCCACCCAAAAGGCCCCTGGAGGTGGGTGGAATTCATCTCTATATTACTGGAAACTGCAGAGAGTGGGGATCTCCAGGCACTGTTGCATACCTGCCATACCAGCGCACCGTCATTCTTTCTTGGGGACAATACGTGCCTTAGAAGCAACCTCTCCCCATCATTAATTCCTCCTCAGTTATCATGTACAGATCCATAGGGCTCGATTCACAAAGCAGTGCTAACCCAGTTAGAGACTTTAGGGGCTCGATTCACAAAGCGGTGCTAACCCAGTTAGAGACTTTAGGCATGATAACCATTGCACCACTCTGGTGAAAAGCCAGTTTAGGTGTGATAAGTTTAGGCATGATAAGTTTAGGTGTGATAAGTTTAGGCATGCTAAATTTAGATAAGTTTAGATCGCTTGCAAAGTCCCGCACGCAAAGCAGCACCATTAAACTTTATACGAAGTGCACCAGACTTTGCTAGCGTAAAACTTTTGATCAGCTGTGCACTGCGGTGCTAACGCAGTTGGCGCTTCAACTTATCATGCCTAAACTTATCACACCTAAACTTATCATGCCTAAACTTATCACACCCAAACTTATCACACCTAAACTTATCATGCCTAAACTGAGTTTAGGCATGATAAAGGGCTTTTCACCAGGGTGCTAACTGTTAGCACCGCTTTGTGAATCAGGCCCTAGGCGTGATAACCATTGCACCACGCTGGTGAAAAGCCAGTTTAGGCGTGATAAGTTTAGGTGTGATAAGTTTAGGCATGCTAAGTTTAGATACGTTTAGATAAGTGTAGATAGCGTGCAAAGTCCCGCATGCAAAGCAGCGCCATTAAACTCTATGCGAAGTGCACCAGACTTTGCTAGCGCAAAACTTTTGATCAGCTGTGCACTGCGGTGCTAACGCAGTTGGTGCTTAAACTTATCATGCCTAAACTTATCACACCTAAACTTATCATGCCTAAACGTATCACACCTAAACTTATCATGCCTAAACAGAGTTTAGGCATGATAAAGGGCTTTTCACCAGCGTGCTAACTGTTAGCACCGCTTTGTGAATCAGGCCCATAGTTTACTACTAAAACCAATAAAAAACAAGGAACACCAAGAGCCCCAATAGTGTAATATGTACTGGTAAATGGTTACTAGATAGAGTAAATATTAATACTCACAAACCAGGGTTACCATTAGGCAACCACTGTAAAGGCAGCTGGGGAGATTTTCCTGACCCCACTCAGGAATAAGAAGTCGTTCTCTGTAGATGAGAAAAAGGGGGTTCAACCCTCCACCCAGGGTGGACTCAATATTATGCAGGAGAACAGAGGCGCCAAAAGGATAAAAGGAAGCTAAATGAGCTTAAAAACCAAATTCTTGGTAAATAGAGGAGGTAGTGGTGGACTTACCTCCTCCAAGTAGACACACAACGACTGTAGTAAACACAGTCAATATATTTTATTTATGAACTCCAAATATGCAACGCGTTTTGCAGGTTTGATCCCGCTTCATCAGGCAATAACAACCGAGCAATAGCATATGTGGTCAGTAGAAGAGCCAGGCACCTCTGTTTAGATTGAGTTACATTTTATGTACAACCTTGAGGTCCCTCTCACCCTGGGACGATTTCATTGCATTGCATTACTCTTTTTCACCACAGGGTAACGTTAATCCAATGAAAATCTACGAGTAATTTCATACCTGACAAGTGCGATGTGCCGGAAGCATCTGATCTGAGCATCAGCGCATTAGCATCAAACACCCGCGGCGACGTGCGGTGACTGGAAGTCATGTAAGTCAATGGCGCTGCAAATATTTTAAGATGTGCGGAAGCATATTTTTTATTAATACACTTCCATGCAATTCGCATTTCGGCCACAGGAAGTGAGCGCTAGAGAGCCTCACTTATAGTTTGGCTTGCTGTCAAAAGGTACATTATCACAAATTACTGTGCCGATCTCCGAAGCCTATTTTTAATGTTGCAGGGCGATGCGGTCATCCAATCACATCAGAACTATAACACTGGTTGCGGGTGTGAAACTGGCCTCACACTATTGTATTGATTAATGCAAAGGAAAGGAGTGGTGACAGTAAGGGCCAGTGTGATTAGAAAAAGAAAGATAGCTTTATGATTCTTGAAGGTATGTATGCTCAGAGGCAGGGGCGTAACAATAGACCCTGCAAGGGATGTCTCAGCAGGGGGGCCCAGAAGCCACAGGGGGCCTGTGGGAAAGTTTGAGACTGACAGCTAAGGGCATGGAGTGAAAAAACGTATTCTTCTCTCGCACCATTGTTATATTGACTTAATGGGCCTGATTCACAAAGCGGTGCTAACAGTTAGCACGCTGGTGAAAAGCCCTTTATCACTCCTAAACTCAGTTTAGGCATGATAAGTTTAGGTGTGATAAGTTTAGGCATGCTAAGTTTAGATAAGTGTAGATAGCGTGCAAAGTCCCGCACGCAAAGCAGCGCCATTAAACTCTATGCGAAGTGCACCAGACTTTGCTAGCATAAAACTTTTGATCAGCTGTGCACTGCGGTGCTAACGCAGTTGGTGCTTAAACTTAACTTATCACATCTAAACTTATCATGCCTAAACTTATCACACCTAAACTTATCACACCTAGGGCTCGATTCACAAAGCGGTGATAACCCAGTTATCACGCCTAAAAGACTTTAGGCGTGATGACCTTTTCACCACTGAGTTATCACCGATTTTTCCTGCTCTTCGCTAGTGTTGGGCGAACAGTGTTCGCCACTGTTCGGGTTCTGCAGAACATCACCCTGTTCGGGTGATGTTCGAGTTCGGCCGAACACCTGACGGTGCTCGGCCAAACCGTTCGGCCATATGGCCGAACTAAGAGCGCATGGCCGAACGTTCCCCGAACGTTCGGCTAGCGCTGTGATTGGCCGAACGGGTCACGTGGTTCGGACCCGAACGCGCTCTGATTGGCCGAACTGTCACGTGGTTCGGGTAAATAAATACCCGAACCACGTCATATCTCCGCCATTTGTCTGTGGGTTTAGCTTTGGGTAGGCAGGCAGGGTAGTTCGCGCTCCAGCCACGCTAGCCAGGGTCCCCCCTGTCATTGTGTCACTGCTGGGAACAGTAGTACACCGCTTGCTCAGCCACACTATATAGCATTCTGTTTACTGCCACTCTGTGTACCTCGCTCAGCCACACTATATAGCATTCTGTTTACTGCCACTCTGTGTCTGCTGGGAATAGTAGTACACCGCTTGCTCAGCCACACTATATAGCATTCTGTTTACTGCCACTCTGTGTACCTCGCTCAGCCACACTATATAGCATTCTGTTTACTGCCACTCTGTGTCTGCTGGGAATAGTGGTACACCGCTCGCTCAGCCACACTATATAGCATTCTGTTCACTGTTCTGTGTCTGCTGGGAATAGTGGTACACCGCTCGCTCAGCCACACTATATAGCATTCTGTTTACTGTTCTGTGTCTGCTGGGAATAGTGGTACACCGCTCGCTCATCCACACTATATAGCATTCTGTTCACTGTTCTGTGTCTGCTGGGAATAGTGGTACACCGCTCGCTCAGCCACACTATATAGCATTCTGTTCACTGTTCTGTGTCTGCTGGGAATAGTGGTACATCGCTCGCTCAGCCACACTATATAGCATTCTGTTCACTGTTCTGTGTCTGCTGGGAATAGTGGTACACCGCTCGCTCAGCCACACTATATAGCATTCTGTTTACTGTTCTGTGTCTGCTGGGAATAGTGGTACACCGCTCGCTCAGCCACACTATATAGCATTCTGTTTACTGTTCTGTGTCTGCTGGGAATAGTGGTACACCGCTCGCTCAGCCACACTATATAGCATTCTGTTTACTGTTCTGTGTCTGCTGGGAACAGTAGTACACCGCTCGCTCAGCCAGAGTATATAGCATTGTGTTTACTGCCACTCTGTGTACACCGCTCAGCCAGACTATATACCATTGTTTACTGACACTCTGTGTACACCGCTCAGCCAGACTATATACCATTGTTTACTGACACTCTGTGTACACCGCTCAGCCAGACTATATACCATTGTTTACTGACACTCTGTGTACACCGCTCAGCCAGACTATATACCATTGTTTACTGCCACTCTGATTCTGCTGGGAACAGTAGTACACCGCTCGCTCAGCCAGACTATATACCATTGTTTACTGACACTATATAGCAGACTATATAGCATTGTGTGTACACCGCTCAGCCAGACTATATACCATTGTTTACTGACACTCTGTGTACACCGCTCAGCCAGACTATATACCATTGTTTACTGCCACTCTGATTCTGCTGGGAACAGTAGTACACCGCTCGCTCAGCCAGACTATATACCATTGTTTACTGACACTCTGTGTACACCGCTCAGCCAGACTATATACCATTGTTTACTGCCACTCTGATTCTGCTGGGAACAGTAGTACACCGCTCGCTCAGCCAGACTATATAGCATTGTGTTTACTGCCACTCTGTGTACACCGCTCAGCCACACTATATAGCATTGCGTACTCTGCCAGTCAGTGTGTATATTGCTGGGATCAGTAATACTCCACTCACCGTCAACCACTATATGAGCTCAACATGAGTTCCCCAGAGACCTCCGCTGTGAGCAGCACTCCCAACAACAGCAACAGCCAACGCCCCACGCAAGCTATAACATCCACCCCAGCAGCCAGTGGTCAGCAGCAGCCCTCCCCGGAGGAGAACGTTGTGTCCATCAGTCCGTCGCCAGATCGATTAATGAGGGCTGCCATTGAGGAGATGATGGGGCCTGATGTGGAGGAGGAGGTCTGGCTCAGGCCAGCATCCCAAGTTAATGTTGAGGACGATGAGGGGTCTGTGTCTGGGGATGTTGGGGTGGCAGAGGTGGTGGGTGGGTCAGACTCAGGAGAAGAGTTGTATGATGAGGATGATGATCGGGACCATCTGTATGTGCCTCAGAGTCCGACCCCGGAAAACATGTTGTATCGTGTGTTTAGGTACTAAAATCTGCGTTCCCTCCCAGTAGTGTTGGGCGAACAGTGTTTGCCACTGTTCGGGTTCTGCAGAACATCACCCTGTTCGGGGTGACTATATAGCAGACTATATAGCATTGTGTTTAATGCCACTCTGTGTACACGGCTCAGCCACACTATATAGCATTGTGTTTACTTCCACTCTGTGTCTGCTGGGAACAGTAGTACACCGCTCACCCGCCACTGTATAGCATTGTGCTCTGTGTCACTGCTGACAATAGTGGTACACCGCTCACCCACCACTGTATAGCATTTCTGTACTGCCACTGTACTGCTGCCAGTCAGCGTGTACTTTAAGGATAAGTGAAATGAGGAAGAAATCCGGTGAAAGAGGGAGGGGCAAGGGAAGAGGTGTTTCCCCTGACGGTTCACGTACAGGCCACAGGGGAGCACCCAAGAAAACCCACTCAATACTGCCCATGTTGTCCAGGACAACAACCCTCACAGATCCAAAAGAACAGGACCAGATAATTACTTGGATGACCTCTCAAGCGTCCAGCAGTGGGTTAAGCAGCACCAGCACATCACGCACGAGGTCCGAGTCCTCAGCCAGTTAAAGTCTGGGCTTTCTTTGAAGACTGCACTGAGGATGTTACCATGGCGATTTGCAAGGTGTGCAAGACCCGCCTGAGCAGGGGGAAAAGTATTAACAACCTCTCCACCACCAGCATGAGCCGCCACATTCTATCCAAACATCCCACTCTGTGGGCAAACGCGGCAGGACAGGGTACCACCAGCAACACTGCCTCCCTTGGGTTCACCAGACTCACCACCAGACCCGCCTCAGCAGCAGCAGTAGCCCAGCCATTGCGTGGTTCACAACATTCACAAACATCAGACGATGCTGACACTGTCACTTTCCGGACTAGTGCTCTTGAGGTCTCCCAGTGTTCATCAAACACAACAACCAACAGCCCTTCGGTGTGCAGCGCTACGGTTGAGTTGTCTGTCTCTGAGATGTTTGAGCACAAGAGGAAATTGCCAGCAAATGACCCCCGGGCCGTGGCAGTAACAGCCAGCCAGCATAGCCAAGCTTCTGGCCTGCGAAATGCTGCCATATCGAGTGGTGGAGACAAACAGCTTCAAGGGCATGATGTCAGTGGCCATCCCACGTTACGTGGTTCCCAGCCGCTACCACTTTGCGCGCTCTGCAGTGCCTGAGTTGCATGAGCACGTGGTCAGCTAAATAACCCGAAGCTTGAAGAATGCCGTTGCCTGCAAGGTTCACCTCACCACTGACACCTGGACGAGTGCGTTCGGCCAGGGTCGATACATCTCCCTTACCGCGCACTGGGTGAACCTTGTGGAGCCTGGCAGCGATTCCTCACCTGCTACGGCGCGGGTGTTGCCCACGCCGCAAACAGCTGGATAACAACAGCAGCACCTACCTCTCTGACTCCTTCTCCTCCAACGCATCTCAAAGCTGTACCTCATCCGGAAATGCTAACCCAGCACCAGCAGCAGTAGGATCGTGGAAGCAGTGCAGCACAGCTGTTGGCATGCGTCAGCAAGCGTTGCTGAAGCTGATCTGCCTTGGGGATAAGCAGCACACAGGGGAGGAAATTTGGAGGGGAATAAAGGAACAGACGGATTTGTGGCTGGCACCGCTGGACCTGAAACCGGGCATGAAGCTAGACACCTGGCACGAACTGGCAATGTACGCAATAGAGGTGCTGGCTTGCCCGGCAGCCAGCGTTATGTCGGAACGCTGTTTCAGTGCTGCCGGAGGCATCATCACAGATCGGCGTATCCGCCTCTCCACAGAAAATGCAGACCGTCTGACTCAAATTAAAATGAATCAATCCTGGATTGGAAACGACTACGCAACACTCCTGGACCCCAACCAAGTAACATGACCGATGAACATCTGGGATGGTTTAGCGTTTCCGGTCCCTGTTTATTGAACCTCTCATCTGTATTACATTTATGACTGCATGGCGGCAAAAAGCATTGCTGCTATATCCGCACGCTTTTTGTCCTCATGCAAGGCCTGGGTTGTTGTGTCTCACAAAGCGTGGCCTTCTCCTCCTGCGCCTCCTCCTGTTCCATCACGTGTGCTGCTGCTGCTGCTGCTGCTGCTGGGTTACCGTTGCCGGTCCCTGTTTATGGAACCTCTTATCTTTATTACATTTATGACTACATGGCGGTACAAAGCATGCTATCCGCACGCTTTTTGTCCTCATGCAAGGCCTGGGTTGTTGTGTCTCACAAAGCGTGGCCTTCTCCTCCTGCGCCTCCTCCTGTTCCATCACGTGTGCTGCTGCTGCTGCTGCTGCTGGGTTAGCGTTGCCGCGTGGTCCCTGTTTATTGAACCTCTTATCTTTATTACATTTATGACTACATGGCGGTACAAAGCATGCTATCCGCACGCTTTTTGTCCTCATGCAAGGCCTGGGTTGTTGTGTCTCACAAAGCGTGGCCTTCTCCTCCTGCGCCTCCTCCTGTTCCATCACGTGTGCTGCTGCTGCTGCTGCTGCTGCTGGGTTAGCGTTGCCGCGTGGTCCCTGTTTATTGAACCTCTTATCTTTATTACATTTATGACTACATGGCGGTACAAAGCATGCTATCCGCACGCTTTTTGTCCTCATGCAAGGCCTGGGTTGTTGTGTCTCACAAAGCGTGGCCTTCTCCTCCTGCGCCTCCTCCTGTTCCATCACGTGTGCTGCTGCTGCTGCTGCTGCTGGGTTAGCGTTGCCGCGTGGTCCCTGTTTATTGAACCTCTTATCTTTATTACATTTATGACTACATGGCGGTACAAAGCATGCTATCCGCACGCTTTTTGTCCTCATGCAAGGCCTGGGTTGTTGTGTCTCACAAAGCGTGGCCTTCTCCTCCTGCGCCTCCTCCTGTTCCATCACGTGTGCTGCTGCTGGGTTAGCGTTGCCGCGTGGTCCCTGTTTATTGAACCACTTATCTTTATTACATTTATGACTGCATGGTGGTACAAAGCATGCTATCCGCACGCTTCTTGTCCTCATGCAAGGCCTGGGTTGTTGTGTCTCAAAGCGTGGCCTTCTCCTCCTGCGCCACCCTCCTCCTGTTCCATCACGTGTGCTGCTGCTGGATTAGCATTACCGGTCCCTTTTCCTGGAACCTCTTATATGTATTACATTTATGACTGCATGCCGACAAAAAGCATGTTACCTGTGCAAAGAAAACAGACATTTCCCGCATTTAAAAGACAGTTTTCCCTTTGAAACTTTAAAATCGATTTTCTCAAAAACTATAAGCTCTTTTTGCTAAATTTTTTTTTCCTCTTGTACCCACTCCCAAGGTGCACATACCCTGTAAATTTGGGGTATGTAGCATGTAAGGAGGCTTTACAAACCACAAAAGTTCGGGTCCCCATTGACTTCCATTATGTTCGGAGTTCGGGTCGAACACCCGAACATCGCGGCCATGTTCGGCCTGTTCGGCCCGAACCCGAACATCTAGATGTTCGCCCAACACTACTCTTCGCGCGAAGTTACCGCGCGTAAGCGCGTTCGCGCGTGAGAGCGCGCGCAAAGTCCCATAGGGCTTAATGGGAGCTTCGCGCGAAGCGTCGGGTGTTGCGCGCGCACTTACGCGTACACGCGGCAACTTCGCGCGAGTTTCTACTTATCATGCCTAAAGTGACTTTAGGCGTGATAAGGGCCTTTTCACCAGCGTGCAAACACTTTGCACCGCTTTGTGAATCGAGCCCCTAAACTTATCACACCTGGGGCTCGATTCACAAAGCGGTGCTAACCCAGTTAGCATGCCTAAAAGACATGTCTCTAAACATGTCTAGAATCGCTCTGAAATCTGCTCCAAAAATGGCTAGCGTTTTGAGGATCCGCTAACAGTCTTGTTGTGCACTGGGCCTTCCTGAGCATGTGTCACATGTGTGCAAAACTTTTCTGCACATGCACAGTTCGGTCTATGTACAGCATTGCAACTTGGGGAGGATGGGAGGGCCGTGGACTGGAGCCAGAGGCAGCCACACACAGTGAGTGGAGGGCTCTGTGAAGCTGCCCCCCTCCCCCCCCCCCCCTTACTTCATCTGTGCCCATTTGTGCTGCAAAAATTAAGATTAATAGCCCTTACTATTTCCAAAACAATACTATCACCCAGCCTCCATACAACAACCTACAGACATGAAACCGGTATGGGTGGGTAGTGCTGCGCATGTGCTCATTTGTGCTACAAAAATCATATTTCTATCTTTTATTGTTTTTGAGATATTCAGATTTTTATAAAGGTCAAAAGTTCACTCCGCCTCCACTATAAAATCACAAAGGCTGAGAGAGCCTGAATGAACTTTTGACCCTTATAAAGGTCAAAAGTAGGCCTTTTGGGCCAATCAGAGTACGGGGATCATGTCCTTTAATGTGACTGGGCCCGAAGGGGCTCAGGGCGGGAGGAGTGGAGCGGATGTTAAGTTACTAGTGTCCGCTATGCTGCAATACAGCAGCATAGTGTGCGCTGAGTGCCAGCTCCCCTGATTGAGCCTGAATAAGCATACTACACTGCCACTAGGGCACGTAGCATGAAGGAAGCCCTCATTAAGGCACGCTGATTCACAAGCGCGCATAACAGTAGCTAACTTGTGCTGTTATGCTGTGCTATCCTTAGCGAATCAAGCCCCTGAAGATTTCAGTCAAAACACCTGATCTTCAGGCTTGTTTAGGGTCTATGGTAAACAGCAGGGGCGTCTCAGTCACAAGGCAACTACAAATTTTGTCCTGGAGCACCGTGGGTGGGTGGGGGCGCAATGCAGGTGGGCCGCTTGCTCGCCATGGCTGATAATGCAGCCAGTGTGTGTGTTTGTTTATTTTATTTTTTTCATTGTGCTGCTCGACGCCGGCTGTGACAGGCAACTCAGCCTGTGATGCCTACTGGTCCGCCCTCTCCCCTCTCCGTTCAGAGCAAGCAGCCGCATGCACACTAGTTTGTTTATACGTGCGGCGCTGCCCCTAACTCTGCTCCCCTCCTGTCACACGCGCTTGATGGCCACGTGTGACTGACTGTGTGACACATCAGTGCCACCGCCTGCTCCGCTGCACTGCACACGCTGTCTGCAGAGGCGACACCCTGCAAGTATGTGCCCTCTGCTCTTGGTGATTTTACATGCCCCCCTGGCTGGCCCTGAGTCCCCCCCCCCCCCCCCGCTCATAACACCTGCAGTGTCTGGATATGGAATAGGCATAGCATCATGCCTGCTGTGTCTGTGGCTCTGGGCAGGACTCAGAGAGAGGGAGACACACATGCTGCACACAGTCGGCAGAGGCGAGACCCTTATAGTGAGTGGTGTGCCCTCTTGATGATGTTATATGCCCCCCTCCCCTGGCTGGCCCTGAGATTTCAGTGGGGGAAGGGTGGGGATGGAATAAGGGTTGGCGCTATGTGGAAGGGGGGGGGGCGCGGAGGGTGCCACAGGTTTTCTTGCCTGGAGTGAAAAAGTGGCTAGAAACGCCCCTGGTAAAAAGTGTACAAGGCAGAGGATCAGCAGGATAGCCAAGCAATCTGCATTGTTTGAAAGGAAATAAATATGTCAACCTTTATATCCCTCTAAACTCAAGTGTGCTTTTCAGGGCTCGTTTCCACTATTGCGTTGCGAAATCGCTGCGGCAAAATTCACATGCAGATGCGAATTCGCATGAAAATTTTCATAGATGACGATGTATGCGAATTTAACCATGGCAATGCCGTTGTGCTTTTCCATTGATTTCATGAAAATTCGCATACCAAAACAGCATGCAAATTTCCTATTAAATACATTAGCGGCGATTCGCATGCATTCCACTCGCAGGCAAATTCTGCGGCTCTTTTGAGCGTTTTTTCACCGCTGAAAAAAACGCACCTTAACAACGCTACAGTGGAAACCGGCCTATCCACTTGCATTACATGTGCGAATCCGCATGCGTTGGATGCATGCGGATTCGCGATAGTGAAAACAAGCCCTCACATTTGTTTCATCTACAGATGCTGCAGGAGTAAACTCAGAAATCTCTTATGTGGAGAAAAAAGCCACTGGCACAGAGATCACGGGTTTAGACTGGAAGGGCTTGATTCACAAAGTGGTGCTAACTGTTAGCACGCCTGTGAAAACCCCCTTAGCACGTCTAAACGAGTAAAACTTTACGCGCGCACTGCACAGAGCGCAGGGCGCTCCACGCGAAGTTCCCATTAAAGCCTATGGGACTTAGCATAGGTACTTAGCGCACGATCTGATTGAGAAAACCGGTCCTAACCTAATTAGCACCCTGGTTAGCATGCCTAAAGACTTAAGACATGCTAAGTTGGTTAGCACTGCATAGTGAATCAAGCCCGAAGTGTCCCTTGGGTACAGATTAATAGGGTATGTAGCCTTCTGTGTGCTCAAGATGCAGAAGTCAACACATTTTCAAACCATCACAAGAAGAAAAGTTCATCCGGCACTACATCATAGGCTCTTTCTTCCATCATATTTATTGCAGATATTCTTCAAAATATTCAGTTACAAGGTTATAGTCATTCCATGAATGGCAATGTGACATACCCTTGGTGGTCTTTGCTGTGGGGTAGTGTGGGAGCAGCGGTCCGCCTGATGACCGTTTCGCTCAAAAACGAGCTTCTTCCGAGGCTCCGGTGCACATGAAGCAAGGTGTTTGTGCAGAATCCAATTCCTGCTAACCATACTTCTTAGAGTAAGCCAATGGCTATTGAGGAAGGGACCCTGCTCTATTGAACACAGTGTTGAGCCAGTAGTGTAGAGGCCAGTACCAGTGAGTCACGTAATCAGAATTCTTTGGGTGAAAAGCATGCTGAATTGTGTCATGTGGCTAGACCAAATCAGCCATATCATGGTTGTGTGACATGGCGGTAGCAGGAAAAAAGGGCGCCGGCTGAGGGTGGACAAAAAGGGTGCCACCATAGACTTTAATGCAATTATCGTTATTACGGCAAAAAAAGCAGAAAAAGGGTGCCGCGATAAATATCGTTAACAACATTAGAACATTATAGTTTTTGAAGTATGCTATCATTTTAGAAGCTTGCAACGTTATAGTTTTAGTCATAGTATTTTGTTTATATGTACAGATTTTACGTTCTCAAAGATATTATTGTTACTACGTGTAAAAGGGTGTTTCTGCAGAGGGAGTGGTTAGGGTTAGGCACCACCAGGGGGAGTGGTTAGGGCTAGGCACCACCCAGAAGGCGGTTAGTTTTAAACAACACCAGGGGGGGGTGGTTAGGGTTAGGCACCACCAGGTGGGTGGTTAGGGTTAGGCACTACTGGGGGGGGGGTTAGGGTTAGGCACCACTGGGGGGGGGGGGGGTAGGGTTAGGCACCACGGGGGGGGTGGTTAGAGTTAGGCACCACCAGGGGGGATTAGGGTTAGGCACCACCGGGGGGGTTAGGTTTAGGCACCACGAGGGAAGTGGTTAGTTTTAGACACCACCAGGGGAGGGTTCTTTGAGAGGGTAGGGTTGGGTTAAGCTGTATTGTTGAATTACGTAATGATATTTAAAGTTAATATCTTTTTGTTATTATTTCTCGTCTGTTTTTACAACAGTATTTAACGTTAACAAAGCTTGACAATGATGTTTACCGTTATCAGATTTTGTTAATAACCGGCGCCATTTTCGTTATCGTTATCAAGCTGGGCTTTTTTCATGGCGCCCCTTTTTCATGCACGCGACATAGCTGAACTGCACATCGTTACAGCTGAAAAAAACATGTCACAGACAAGTGAGTAGGATGGCTGGCTGGCTGGCATTTTTGTATAGATCCTTTCCAGGGCCGGCTTTGAAAAGAATAAAGAAGAACCCGTCATAAGGAGATAGATTAGTCCAAAACCTGTAGGTGCCAGTGCATCTAGCGATCTTGCAGCCTAGTCGACCATCGATCTAATTAGATAATTTTATCAATTTGGGGGGAAATCAGTTCTGCAACAAGCATACCCGAACAATGTTTCATCCAATTTCAACTGAGCCGAAATTGGTCTAGTGCATTGATTAGACATGCTGGAAAGATTGCAGTTGAAAGTTCTTGATTGCGTCGGGGTGCCCCAAGTGAGAATGTTCCCTGTGCAGTGTAAAATCTCACCTGTCCCATTTCTGCGACTCCTGGCCTCATCGGCCATCACCCCTGTGTAGCACCAGGTGCATGTGTATGATGTCACCATGTGGTGCACACCGCATGTGTCGCTCGGGGTTGACAGAAGAGGAGGCTGGGATTCCTGGGCAGGGCAGCCATCAGGGGGGAGAACTGACACTGCAGTGAGGGGCCCAGGGCTTCTGAGAGAAGAGTGACATCAGCGCTTGAACGTAGGGAGCAGATGAGTGAGTCCGCTACAGTGGAATTTCTATACTGGGGCACCACCTGTATCTGGCTACAGGCTACCTATACTGGGCCACCACCTATACCTGGCTACCTATACTGGGAAACCACCTATACCTGGCAACCTATACTGGGGCACCACCTATACCTGGCTACCTATACTGGGGCACCACCTATACCTGGCTACCTATACTGAGGCACCACTTATACTTGGCTATCTTTACTGAGGGCACCACCTATACCTGGCTACCTATACTGGGCACCACCTATACCTGGCTACCTATACTGGGCACCATCTATACCTGGCTACCTATACCGAGGAACCACCTATACTTAGCTATCTTACTGAGGCACCACCTGTACCTTGCTACCTATACTGGGGCTGGAACCACCTATACCTGGCTACCTTTACTGGGGCATCTATAGCTTGCTACCTATACAGAGGTGTACCTGGCTAACCTATACTGGTGCACCACACATACCAGGCTACCTATACTGGGGGCAACTATACCAGGCTACCTATATCGGGGCACTACCTATAGTTTAATGCCTATACTGGGGCACCTGTATCTTGCTGGCCTATACTGGGGCACAAGCTATAACAGACTACCTATACTGGGGGCATCTACACCAGGCTACGTATACTGGGGCACCACCTATAGCTGGCTACTTATACTGGGGGAACCTATACTTGGCTACCTATACTGGGGGCACCTATGCCTGGATACCTATACTGGGGGCACCTATACCTGGCTACGGCAGGGAGATGAGCCGAGACAGAAGGGACAAGAGGTAACACAGGGGGATAAAAGAGGCACAGGGGGAACAGAGGCAGTTAAAAGAGGCACAGGGAGAAAAGAGATGAGATGGGAACATGAGGTCACACAGAGGGACACAAAAGAGGCACAAACTGAGGTGAGACAGAGTGGGACAAAAGAGGCACAGGAAGAAAGGAGGGGGGCAAAAGAGAACGGATAAAGGATAAGAATGGACCTACACTTGTAGGTTTGTTAACCTAATCTAACTATCTCATTTGATAACCGGGGACTACTTGTATTTTGCTAGTACTTGGCTCCACCCACAATATGCCATGATCACGTCCACTTTTTGCCGCATCACGCTGTGCATGCCACTTTCTTCAGTGTCAGGGCCATGCCCATTTTCCGCAGCAGCGCACTTTGTGCCCAGACATGGGGTGGCTAGTGGGCGGGCAAAGCAACCAGTGGGTGGGCCCAGGGAGGGGGGGCCAGGCCTGGTGATGTGTGAGGGGCCCCAAAATTTCTGATGGCGGCCCTGTTCCTGGGTGTGGGATAGGTGAGATTTTACACTACACATGCACTAGGAGAGGGGGCAAGCAGCAGAGGTGGAGTCGCTAGGCCAATTCCTGAGCTGGGATCAGCCATCAGCCTGCGGTTTAAGGGCAGACAACAGATCTCTCTCCAATCAGATTCACTCCAGATGCGTAGCTTTGGGGGTCATATTTCCCCTGCTGCAGCACTGTGAGGGCCTTCAGCACAATCGCTGCACCCCCATGTGCATGAGAGGCAGCTCACTAGCTGCCCGAAGTGCTTCTGCTTCTTTCCCTCCCTCTGCAGCAGCAGAAAAAGCGGGGCACATCTTACTATCTGTAGAGGGGCACATCTCCCTATCTAAATGGGGGAAGGAGGACACATCTGGCTATCTATAGGGGGCACATCTGGCTATTTATAAGGGGCACATCTGGCTATCTATAGGGGGCACACATGGCTATCTATGGGGGGCACATCTGGCTATCTATAGGGTGCACATCTGGCTATCTATAGGGGCACACATGGCTATATAAAGGGGGCACTGTAAGAATCTATACATTGGTTGCTAATGGCAACAACACTACACCTTCGTTCGGCACCATATCACAGGAAGTGTGATAACTTGACTCTCATCACAGTAATAGCATAGGAGATAGAACTTCTTATACATTGTCAAAGTTTCAGGAGTTTATTCAGTAAACAGATATACAGATGCTTTTCTTTACATGTCTGTTACACCTCAGCAAAGCCATTGTTCTGTAGTAAGTCCTCTTTGCGTTCCTTGCATACTTGATCTATCTCTAATAACTAGATCAGGCCTCTCTTATGTTACATCTATACTACATTGCACTTAGGCTTATATACAGCATACATTTAGATAAGATGACAATACATTACAAAAAGACTAGAGGGTGGAAGTCATCAGCCAGAAGTCAGAAGAAGCAGCAGTAGCAGCCCCAGGAGCTCGTTAGCTCTTCTTATACTAAACTCTAAAGAGTTAAATGTGACATCATCTGAGCAGGGACGGATCACTAACTCATCGCCTGCTATTGGCTGATAAGACCCCGTTATATCATGACAAGCACAGAGTCTTTACTGCGCATGGCCTGGAAAATTCCATGTTCCAGGGACCCAGGGCCGGCCCTAGACTTTTTGCCGCCTGAGGGGGGGGGGGGGGGGGGGTTTGGTGCCGCCGAGCTGGAGGGGTAGCTAGCAGAAAGGGGGTATTGGGCCTAGCGGCGGGGAGGGGGGTCGGACCCCCCCTCCCTCGCCTGGGTCCCCCGATCTGCGCTCCTTCTCCAGCGTAAAGTACCAGCCAACCTGCATATGAGAAGAGGCAACGGGCGGGGGAATCACTCACCTTCCGCGTTCCATCGTGCGCTCCACCGACGTCACTTCCTGCAAGGCCGTCCACTTACAATACAGTGGGCGGCGTTGCCGGAAGTGACGTCAGTGGAGCACGCGATGGAACGCGGAAGGTGAGTGATTCCCCCGCCCGTTGCCTCTTCTCATATGCACGCTGGCTGGTACTTTACGCTGGAGGAGGAGCGCAGATCGGGGGACCCAGGCGAGGGAGGGGGGGGTCCGACCCCCCTCCCCGCCGCTAGGCCCAATACCCCCTTTCTGCCCGCTACCCCTCCAGCTCGGCGGGCGGCCCCAGCGTCCATGGACGGGCGGGTGCCGCCCCCCCAGATCTGCCGCCTGAGGCAAATGTTTCACCCCGCCTCATGAGCGGGCCGGCCCTGCAGGGACCTGACTCTTAATCTTTAGGAAATATGAAAATACTCGATGTTTACAGAACAAGACTGCCTCCCTGTCTGTACATCGTAGCCTTGTACCGTCTAAATCACACTGTTCTTCAGTGCTTCTAGAAATGCTCCTTAAAGGTATACTCTATAAATCAAGTCTTTTTACTAAACTCAGTTAAAGTAACTGAGGCCTACGAATTTATATAATACTTAAATTCTAACAGGCACATTTGGCTATCTAAAGGAGGGAACACCAGGCTATCTATAGGGGGCAAATCTGGATATCTAAAGGGGGGCACACCTGGCTATCTATAGGGGGACACACCTCGCTATCTATAGGGGGCACACCTGGCTATCTAAAGGGGGGCACGTCTGGCTATCTAAAGGGGGGCACATCTAGCTATCTATAGGGGGCACATCTAGCTATTTAAAAGGGGCATATCCAAGGCTGAATTTCTGGAAAGGCCACAAAGGCCATGGCCTAGGGAGATAAACTCAGATAAGATAAGGACGGCAGGACTTGAAGAGAGAAGAGGTCATATGTCAAAGTAATTCATCTCTTCTGGTCCTGCAGTGCAGCCAGCCAGCACCCTGTTCTGCACTAATAGCTGAATTCCAAAGTTCCCCAATCCCTGCATCTCTCTCTCACAATTCCTGGTGTGTTATGACAATCAACATCTGCTGTCACCTCACCTGATGATCCATTCCTTTGTATGATGGACATACAAGTCGATGTGAGAAATACCAGGGATTTACATTACAAAGCAGATAGAACTAAGTTCCGCTGAGTTCTAATGCAGGCATTCACAAACATCAGTGAGCTCTGCTAGTTTTTCACCTCTTTATAGCTGTCAGACTGACCCCAGCAGCTGTTAATTACACTTTCTTATCTAAGCCTAATTTATTGCTTTTTTTTTCTTCCTAGCCAGTGATCTCTTCTCTCCTTCAGTTAGCTCTTTCCTGACTCATTTTCTGTCCTTCAGCTCCGACCATCTATGAGAACTGCTGCAGGAATAAAAATGTTGTTTGCTTCCCTTTCATTGCTAAACGGTCACTGTCAACTGAGCTGTTACTACCTCTATGCTAGTGTGTATGGTTTGGCATCCTTCTGCTTTCTTGTAGCAGTAGAGCATTGTACCATCTTAGCCATCAGGGAAAGCAGAGAGTTTTGAAGCAGGAGGATACCATTTATTGGCTTAAAAGAAAAAGAGTAATCTTTCTGCTAATAAGCCTTCTTCAGACTTTGTTCCTGTATACTGCCTATATGTTAAATCACACCACCATGTGTATATTCAGCATTCAAAACTAAGAGATGCATAGATTTTTCAGCAAATATAAATAAATGTCATTCAGATGCTTTTAAGTGGAGCTGAATTCTTGCACAGGGCAGAGGGAAAACATAGAGAAATGCACCCGGTATGTATTTAGAGAGCCTGTCTAATTCCTCCACATCTGTGTCTAATCACAAGTTGTAATTTGATATCTCCCCTGTGTCACCTGACTGCCACAGCATCTAAGCTCATTTGAAAGCACAGGATGTTAACAATAGGTCTGCTTCCATGAAAGCAGGAATTAGACACACTGCCGATTTATTGCAGGATTTGTATCAGCTGTAACAAAGAAATGTTTTTCTTTAAAGGTTATTATGTTGTTGCGTATCTTTTAGAGCAGAGAGGAAGTTCTGATTTCAGGTCCACTATAATTACAACAGAGCATCCAAAGTGGGTCTTGACAGGATGTTTGCTACTTACCTGTTCTCTGTTTTGGATGGACTTCTCTCCATTGCACTGCCCTGCCACCTGTTTGTGGGTCTGACTGCAGCCAGTCGCACAGAGGACAAAGAAGCAGCGCATGCTCTGGCCACTCGCGCTCCCTGTAATTTCTCACTCCTGCGCAGATGTGCACAGCAACCGAGGCCAGTATAGTGTTATACATTCTTGGAGAGAGATCTGTCCCTTGGCCGATCTACCCATACATCGCTTGAACCATTTTGGCTGTTTGGGGATTGAAATAACTTGGCTTTGAACCTACTTGGGCCAAATGAATTCAAAAATGGAAGGTACTTTTTCACAAAAATGCAGTCTTATGAAACCTCACAAGCTCACTTAGATGCAGTGGATGAGGCAGTGCACCATTGATCAAAACCAAGAAAACTAATAGGAAAGTGGAAAAACTTATGGAGGAAAGTTTTAAAACACATGACCTTGACCATGGCAATGCGTAACCGAGACTTTACAACAGAGGCACAACTAGAAATCACTGCCCCCCCCTGAGAAACTTTGGACGGGGCCACCTTGCTGTTGTTGCTAGAGGGGGGAGCGTTGATGGTAGCTCGAGGTGAGGGAGGGGGGATTTGGGCCCCCATCACCACTGCTGTTTGTGCCTTCTGCTTCCCCTTCCTGCGATGTGCCCCCTCCTGGCCCTAAAAATGGCCCTGGAAGGTCCCAGAGCCAGGGGCCACCCTCAGACTTCTCCTGCTAAGGGCCCCCTGCAGCTCATTCCTTGCAGGGGCTATTATTACGCCCCTGCTTCAAAAGACTTCCTCTGTCAGCATTCATTTTCCTTCTGCAGTACCCTCCGTCTTTGGCTGCACTTTGACTGACAGCTGAATGTGGCTAAAGTACACAGCTGTCAGTCAGAAAGCTGCCAGAGACAGAGGAAACTGCAGAAAATAAATTAATGTTGACGGCACCGCTGCAAACATCGGGAAACAAAAAAGAGGACCCAGAATGCAAGGCAAAGTAAAGACTCTCTCCTTGTTGGCTTTAAGAGAACCTTTTTTTTTGGGGGGGGGGGGGGGGGGGGGGTGGCAGATGGGACACAGAGGCATGTTTTCTGCTTTATGACATGCCTCTGTGTCCCCCCACTGCCGCTCTCTGCCACCTCACCACTGCGCTATAGCCTCCCGACAGGGCCGTTTCTTGGGCAGTGCGGGAAGGGCAACTGCCCTAGTCACAGACTGGCAAGTAGAAGGGGGGCAAAGGCAGAAGGACATAATCCCTAGGGAGCTGGTGACGTGCGGTGTAGCCAAATGGAAGAAGAAAGAAGATTACCAGCACGATCACCTTCCTTGACTCCTCCTGGGCTGCCTGCGTCTGACGTCAAGTCCAGGGTGCTCATCCGGATTCCGGATATCCGGGTAACCCCGATAGCCAAACTTTTTTCAGCTATCCGACCGGATTCGGATTCCGGATACCTGAATACCAAATCCGGATAGCTATCTGCGGATATTTGGGTGCATAACGCAGATATCCGCGGATATCCGGATCCGAAATACTGCAACTAAGGAGATGACGTCCTGGAGCCAATCAGAGGGCTCCCAGCAGAAGCCCTAGCAACCAATCACAGAGGGAAACCCTGGCCAGCCCTACCTGACCTCATTGAGCCAATCAGAGGGCTCCCAGCTTAAGCCCTGGCACCCAATCATAGAAAGGAACACTGGCCAGCCCCCCTGTATAATAAGTGCTGCCATGATGAGACAGATTGTCCTGGCTTGCTGAATGCTCACTGAGAGACATGCTCCAGTGCAGCTGGCCTTAGCAAGGGCTGCCTGTACACAGTTATAAACCTAAAGCTGTTCAGTGATCAACCCCTTCACTATCACTACACTATTGTTAAATCGTTAATTAGCTTGATTGATGTCATTGTATGACAGTCAGAGTGTGTGCTCCAGTGCTGCAGTGCTGGCCTAGTAGCAAGGGCTGTACACTGCCCCTTAGTAGCAAGGGCTGTACAGTGATAAGCTGTTCACTGATTAACCCCTTCACTATGACTACACTATTGTTAAATCGTTAATTAGCTTGATGTCATTGTGTGACAGTCAGTCAGAGTGTGTCTGTGTGTGTGCAGTGCACAGACCAGGCCAGCTGCTGCCTGCTGGCCAGCTATTAGTGTAGTGTAGTTAGTACTGTAGTTCTATAGTCAGTGCTAGTAGTTGTTAGAGTAGTAGTACTACTGTGTTAGCTTACTACAGAACTGCTGTGCTGTGAGCAGTGGCAGTGTGACAGTTAGTGTGCACCAGTGTCTTTTCCTCTGCTGTCTGACTGTCACTTGGCACGTGTCACTTGCCACGTGTCATGTGGCACATGCCACGTGTCACGTGGCACTTGCCATGTGTCACTTGCCAAGTGTCACGTGGCACATGTCACATGGCACTTGCCATGTGTCACGTGGCACTTAGCACGTGTCACGTGGCCAGTGTCGGACTGGGACTCTGGGGGCCCACCAGAGAAATATCAACCTGGGGCCCACACATCCCATGATTGTGGTGAAAAAAAGAGCATGACCATGCACCGTAAGGTGGGCATGGTCATGATGTATCATGGATAGGGCCAAATGTACATGAACTTAGCAGCATTGTAATTAAGAAACACTGCTACCCAGCAAACCTTTGCATAGAGTCCCCCTTTAATATAAAGTAATGTCCTAGTTACCATACATATGACATGTATTTGATAGTGAGCTCCTCTGAGGACAGTCAGTGACATGACTATGTACTCTGTAAAGTGCTGCAGAAGATGTTAGTGCTATATAATAAATCTATATACTGTATATAAAATCGGATGTATGTGTGTGTGTATGTGTGTGTGTATGTGCCGCGATCACTCGAAAACGGCTTGACCGATTTGTACGAAACTTGGTATGCAGATCCCTTACTACCTGGGATGATAGGTTCTGGGGGTCTCCCCCCCCCCCCCTGCACACCTGGGCGGAGCTACAAAAAGCAAATTAGATTTCATCCATTCAAGTCAATGGAAAAAATTTAAAAGGCTGCCATTCTCACAGTAATCAAGCCAGAGTCCCCACACTTGGCACATTTGGTCACTTGGTGACTGAGGTTACAAATCCAGGAAAAGTGGGCGGAACATAAAACAGCCAATCAAATTTCAGCCATTCATTTTAAATAGGAAAATGTAAACTGCAGCCATTATTACACAGTTAATCGCAGGGCTCTCAAACTTTGCACAGTTGGTCACTGGGTGAATGAAATTAAGATTCAAGAGAGTGGGTGGAGCCTACAACAGCCAATCAAATTTCACCTATTGATTTTCAAGGGGAATATTTAAACTGCTGCCATTCTTACACTGTTAATGGCAGAGGCTTCAAACTTGCTAGTCAGTCATTGGGTGACACGGGTTCAAATTCACTAAAGGGGCGGGGCCAAGAACAGCCAATCAGATTTCCTTGGTGGATAAACTGCTTCCCATTCACACATTTTTTATGCCAGGAACCTGAAAGCTCACAAATTTGATCATTGAGTGACTGTGTGTGTCAATGTTACAAAAAGTGGGTGGAGCTAAAAACAAATTTCACTGGTCAAATATAAACTGCAGCCATTCTTACACCGTTAATGGCAGGGTTCTCAAACTTTGCACAGTTGGTCACTGGGTGAATGAGATTAAGATTTTGGAAGGTGGGTGGAGCCTACAACAGCCAATAAAATTCACCTTTTGATTTTCAAAAGGAACATTTAAGCTGCTACCATTCTTATACTGTTAATAGCAGATGCCTCAAACCTGGTACAATTGGTCACTGGATGACTGGGATTCAAATTCAGAAAGGGGGCGGAGCCACAAATAACCAGATTTGTTTATTTGTCAATGGGAAAATGCAAAGTATTGATACCAAGGACCCCAAAGCTGATAAACTTGATAATTGAGTGACTGTATGTCAAGGTTAGAAAAAGTGGGCGGTGCCAACAACTAAATTTTTAACATGGCAGGGTTCCTAAACTTTACACAATTGGCCACTGGGTGACTGGGATGAATATACAGAAATGTGGGTGGAGCCTACAACAGCTATTCAAAATGTACCTATGTTCACATTGCTACCTATGTTCACCTATGTTCACGAGGCCTCAAACTTGATACAGTCAGTCATTGGGTGACTGGGGTCCAAATTCACTAAAGGGGGTGGAGCAACAAATCAGATTTGTTAGATTGATTTCAGCCATCCTGTTATTGGCAGGGTTCTCAGACTGAGTGGGTAGGTGACACAGTTGGTCACTGGATGACTAGGACTAATATTCAGGAAAGTGGGTGGAGCCTACAGCAGCCAATCAAAATTCACCTTCTGATTTTCAAGGGCAATATTTACGTTGCTGCCATTCTTACACTCTTAATGGCAGAGGCCTAAAATCTGCTACAGTCCATCACTGGGAGACTGGGGTTTAAATTCTGAAGGGTGCGGGCCAAAAACAGCCTGGTCGTTGCGGGACGCCGCAACATTGCTGCACAGCTTCACACACTACGAGGAGAAGGTAAAAGGCATGTGCTGTCCCTCTGCAGATATCTGAAGATTCATCCTCTATCAGTGATTGTGAATGCCGCTCTGAGGCCGGGAAAGGCTGTTGGTGGTTGCACAGCCGCCGGCTTATCATTCATGTGGACTTTGTCAAATTGGAAGGTGTCTGAAGGAGTGGACATTGACCGTTGATTAAGCAGCATTAGTCGCTGTACTAACCCGTCTGGAATAGTGGTATCTGAAGAATCTGAGTAGCAGGTCTTGTGAACTTGGACATTAGTTGTATTCCCACAGTTTCCATATAGGTGCAGACAGTCTTAGAGATCGGCCGATCCTGATTGTATGTATGTGGTATAACTGTTATGTGTGTGAGTTCAGGAGCGCTCCTGTGTGGACAGCCAACGTAGTTTTTTATGGGGGGAGGTGCAAGGGATTGGGGTATCCAGTTGATTGCGGGAGGTGCTCAATTGATCTAATAAAGTTCTGTATTTTTATAGTTCTGTGAGTGGCGGTCACTCTTTTCTTCTGTGCTCCAATACGTTGTGTTGACCTGCCTTCCCCAATATTGGGTGAACTAAACTATTAAAGGACCTGTGCACCGGATTCATTAATTTTTGGTAGATTCATTATATCAATTACCTGGAGGGTGGGCTAATTATATCAATTACATGGAGGGTGGGCTAATTATATCAATTACCTGGAGGGTGGGCTAATTATATCAATTACCTGGAGGGTGGGCTAATTATATCAAATACCTGGAGGGTGGGCTAATTATATCAATTACATGGAGGGTGGGCTAATTATATCAATTACCTGGAGGGTGGGCTAATTATATCAAATACCTGGAGGGTGGGCTAATTATATCAATTACCTGGAGGGAGGGTGGTCTAATTATATCAATTACCTGGAGGGTGGGCTAATTATATCAATTACCTGGAGGGTGGGCTAATTATATCAAATACCTGGAGGGTGGGCTAATTATATCAATTACCTGGAGGGAGGGTGGGCTAATTATATCAATTACCTGGAGAGCGGGCTAATTATATCAATTACCTGGAGGGTGGGCTAATTATATCAATTACCTGGAGGGAGGATGGGCTAATTATATCAATTACCGGGAGGGTGAGCTAATTATATCAATTAACTGGAGGGAGGGCTAATGATATCAATTACCTGGAGGGAGGGCTAATGATATCAATTACCTGGAGGGAAGGAGCGTGGGCTAATTATATCAATTACCGGAAGAGAGGGTAGGCTAATTATATCAATTACCTGACTGGACCACTACTTGCAGGGGCGTAACTAGAAATCACTGGGCCCCCCTGCGAATATTTGGATGGGCCCCCCCCCCATAGGTGCCAAATAATCGTAATGGGGCAGCGTTTCACTGTAAATTAATTGTAAAGTGGGCAGCATTTTACCAGACAATCGTAATGTGGCCCAGAAAATTGTAATGTGGACAGAGTTCATCAGAAAATCGTAATGTGGGCATCAGTCACCAGAAAATCCTAATGTGGGCAGCAGTCACCAGAATATCGTAATGTGGGCAGCAGTCACCAGAAAATCCTAATGTGGGCAGCAGTCAGTCACCAGAATATCATAATGTGGGCAGCACACACCAGAAAATCCTAATGTGGGCATAGTACTGTAGTTCTATAGTCAGTGCTAGTAGTTGTTAGAGTAGTAGTACTACTGTGTTAGCTTACTACAGAACTGCTGTGCTGTGAGCAGTGGCAGTGTGACAGTTAGTGTGCACCAGTGTCTTTTCTTCTGCTGTCTGACTGTCACTTGGCACGTGTCACTTGCCACGTGTCATGTGGCACATGCCACGTGTCACGTGGCACTTGCCATGTGTCACTTGCCAAGTGTCACGTGGCACATGTCACATGGCACTTGCCATGTGTCACGTGGCACTTAGCACGTGTCACGTGGCCAGTGTCGGACTGGGACTCTGGGGGCCCACCAGAGAAATATCAACCTGGGGCCCACACATCCCATGATTGTGGTGAAAAAAAGAGCATGACCATGCACCGTAAGGTGGGCATGGTCATGATGTATCATGGATAGGGCCAAATGTACATGAACTTAGCAGCATTGTAATTAAGAAACACTGCTACCCAGCAAACCTTTGCATAGAGTCCCCCTTTAATATAAAGTAATGTCCTAGTTACCATACATATGACATGTATTTGATAGTGAGCTCCTCTGAGGACAGTCAGTGACATGACTATGTACTCTGTAAAGTGCTGCAGAAGATGTTAGTGCTATATAATAAATCTATATACTGTATATAAAATCGGATGTATGTGTGTGTGTATGTGTGTGTGTATGTGCCGCGAACACTCGAAAACGGCTTGACCGATTTGTACGAAACTTGGTATGCAGATCCCTTACTACCTGGGATGATAGGTTCTGGGGGTCTCCCCCCCCCCCTGCACACCTGGGCGGAGCTACAAAAAGCAAATTAGATTTCATCCATTCAAGTCAATGGAAAAAATTTAAAAGGCTGCCATTCTCACAGTAATCAAGCCAGAGTCCCCACACTTGGCACATTTGGTCACTTGGTGACTGAGGTTACAAATCCAGGAAAAGTGGGCGGAACATAAAACAGCCAATCAAATTTCAGCCATTCATTTTAAATAGGAAAATGTAAACTGCAGCCATTATTACACAGTTAATCGCAGGGCTCTCAAACTTTGCACAGTTGGTCACTGGGTGAATGAAATTAAGATTCAAGAGAGTGGGTGGAGCCTACAACAGCCAATCAAATTTCACCTATTGATTTTCAAGGGGAATATTTAAACTGCTGCCATTCTTACACTGTTAATGGCAGAGGCTTCAAACTTGCTAGTCAGTCATTGGGTGACACGGGTTCAAATTCACTAAAGGGGCGGGGCCAAGAACAGCCAATCAGATTTCCTTGGTGGATAAACTGCTTCCCATTCACACATTTTTTATGCCAGGAACCTGAAAGCTCACAAATTTGATCATTGAGTGACTGTGTGTGTCAATGTTACAAAAAGTGGGTGGAGCTAAAAACAAATTTCACTGGTCAAATATAAACTGCAGCCATTCTTACACCGTTAATGGCAGGGTTCTCAAACTTTGCACAGTTGGTCACTGGGTGAATGAGATTAAGATTTTGGAAGGTGGGTGGAGCCTACAACAGCCAATAAAATTCACCTTTTGATTTTCAAAAGGAACATTTAAGCTGCTACCATTCTTATACTGTTAATAGCAGATGCCTCAAACCTGGTACAATTGGTCACTGGATGACTGGGATTCAAATTCAGAAAGGGGGCGGAGCCACAAATAACCAGATTTGTTTATTTGTCAATGGGAAAATGCAAAGTATTGATACCAAGGACCCCAAAGCTGATAAACTTGATAATTGAGTGACTGTATGTCAAGGTTAGAAAAAGTGGGCGGTGCCAACAACTAAATTTTTAACATGGCAGGGTTCCTAAACTTTACACAATTGGCCACTGGGTGACTGGGATGAATATACAGAAATGTGGGTGGAGCCTACAACAGCTATTCAAAATGTACCTATGTTCACATTGCTACCTATGTTCACCTATGTTCACGAGGCCTCAAACTTGATACAGTCAGTCATTGGGTGACTGGGGTCCAAATTCACTAAAGGGGGTGGAGCAACAAATCAGATTTGTTAGATTGATTTCAGCCATCCTGTTATTGGCAGGGTTCTCAGACTGAGTGGGTAGGTGACACAGTTGGTCACTGGATGACTAGGACTAATATTCAGGAAAGTGGGTGGAGCCTACAGCAGCCAATCAAAATTCACCTTCTGATTTTCAAGGGCAATATTTACGTTGCTGCCATTCTTACACTCTTAATGGCAGAGGCCTAAAATCTGCTACAGTCCATCACTGGGAGACTGGGGTTTAAATTCTGAAGGGTGCGGGCCAAAAACAGCCTGGTCGTTGCGGGACGCCGCAACATTGCTGCACAGCTTCACACACTACGAGGAGAAGGTAAAAGGCATGTGCTGTCCCTCTGCAGATATCTGAAGATTCATCCTCTATCAGTGATTGTGAATGCCGCTCTGAGGCCGGGAAAGGCTGTTGGTGGTTGCACAGCCGCCGGCTTATCATTCATGTGGACTTTGTCAAATTGGAAGGTGTCTGAAGGAGTGGACATTGACCGTTGATTAAGCAGCATTAGTCGCTGTACTAACCCGTCTGGAATAGTGGTATCTGAAGAATCTGAGTAGCAGGTCTTGTGAACTTGGACATTAGTTGTATTCCCACAGTTTCCATATAGGTGCAGACAGTCTTAGAGATCGGCCGATCCTGATTGTATGTATGTGGTATAACTGTTATGTGTGTGAGTTCAGGAGCGCTCCTGTGTGGACAGCCAACGTAGTTTTTTATGGGGGGAGGTGCAAGGGATTGGGGTATCCAGTTGATTGCGGGAGGTGCTCAATTGATCTAATAAAGTTCTGTATTTTTATAGTTCTGTGAGTGGCGGTCACTCTTTTCTTCTGTGCTCCAATACGTTGTGTTGACCTGCCTTCCCCAATATTGGGTGAACTAAACTATTAAAGGACCTGTGCACCGGATTCATTAATTTTTGGTAGATTCATTATATCAATTACCTGGAGGGTGGGCTAATTATATCAATTACATGGAGGGTGGGCTAATTATATCAATTACCTGGAGGGTGGGCTAATTATATCAATTACCTGGAGGGTGGGCTAATTATATCAAATACCTGGAGGGTGGGCTAATTATATCAATTACATGGAGGGTGGGCTAATTATATCAATTACCTGGAGGGTGGGCTAATTATATCAAATACCTGGAGGGTGGGCTAATTATATCAATTACCTGGAGGGAGGGTGGTCTAATTATATCAATTACCTGGAGGGTGGGCTAATTATATCAATTACCTGGAGGGTGGGCTAATTATATCAAATACCTGGAGGGTGGGCTAATTATATCAATTACCTGGAGGGAGGGTGGGCTAATTATATCAATTACCTGGAGAGCGGGCTAATTATATCAATTACCTGGAGGGTGGGCTAATTATATCAATTACCTGGAGGGAGGATGGGCTAATTATATCAATTACCGGGAGGGTGAGCTAATTATATCAATTAACTGGAGGGAGGGCTAATGATATCAATTACCTGGAGGGAGGGCTAATGATATCAATTACCTGACTGGACCACTACTTGCAGGGGCGTAACTAGAAATCACTGGGCCCCCCTGCGAATATTTGGATGGGCCCCCCCCCCATAGGTGCCAAATAATCGTAATGGGGCAGCGTTTCACTGTAAATTAATTGTAAAGTGGGCAGCATTTTACCAGACAATCGTAATGTGGCCCAGAAAATTGTAATGTGGACAGAGTTCATCAGAAAATCGTAATGTGGGCATCAGTCACCAGAAAATCCTAATGTGGGCAGCAGTCACCAGAATATCGTAATGTGGGCAGCAGTCACCAGAAAATCCTAATGTGGGCAGCAGTCAGTCACCAGAATATCATAATGTGGGCAGCACACACCAGAAAATCCTAATGTGGGCATAGTACTGTAGTTCTATAGTCAGTGCTAGTAGTTGTTAGAGTAGTAGTACTACTGTGTTAGCTTACTACAGAACTGCTGTGCTGTGAGCAGTGGCAGTGTGACAGTTAGTGTGCACCAGTGTCTTTTCTTCTGCTGTCTGACTGTCACTTGGCACGTGTCACTTGCCACGTGTCATGTGGCACATGCCACGTGTCACGTGGCACTTGCCATGTGTCACTTGCCAAGTGTCACGTGGCACATGTCACATGGCACTTGCCATGTGTCACGTGGCACTTAGCACGTGTCACGTGGCCAGTGTCGGACTGGGACTCTGGGGGCCCACCAGAGAAATATCAACCTGGGGCCCACACATCCCATGATTGTGGTGAAAAAAAGAGCATGACCATGCACCGTAAGGTGGGCATGGTCATGATGTATCATGGATAGGGCCAAATGTACATGAACTTAGCAGCATTGTAATTAAGAAACACTGCTACCCAGCAAACCTTTGCATAGAGTCCCCCTTTAATATAAAGTAATGTCCTAGTTACCATACATATGACATGTATTTGATAGTGAGCTCCTCTGAGGACAGTCAGTGACATGACTATGTACTCTGTAAAGTGCTGCAGAAGATGTTAGTGCTATATAATAAATCTATATACTGTATATAAAATCGGATGTATGTGTGTGTGTAT
Organism: Hyperolius riggenbachi; assembly: GCF_040937935.1. NCBI lineage: Eukaryota > Metazoa > Chordata > Amphibia > Anura > Hyperoliidae > Hyperolius > Hyperolius riggenbachi. The sequence goes on along the minus strand of NC_090652.1, from coordinate 48,948,105 downwards.
GTGTGTGTGTATGTGCCGCGAACACTCGAAAACGGCTTGACCGATTTGTACGAAACTTGGTATGCAGATCCCTTACTACCTGGGATGATAGGTTCTGGGGGTCTCCCCCCCCCCCCCTGCACACCTGGGCGGAGCTACAAAAAGCAAATTAGATTTCATCCATTCAAGTCAATGGAAAAAATTTAAAAGGCTGCCATTCTCACAGTAATCAAGCCAGAGTCCCCACACTTGGCACATTTGGTCACTTGGTGACTGAGGTTACAAATCCAGGAAAAGTGGGCGGAACATAAAACAGCCAATCAAATTTCAGCCATTCATTTTAAATAGGAAAATGTAAACTGCAGCCATTATTACACAGTTAATCGCAGGGCTCTCAAACTTTGCACAGTTGGTCACTGGGTGAATGAAATTAAGATTCAAGAGAGTGGGTGGAGCCTACAACAGCCAATCAAATTTCACCTATTGATTTTCAAGGGGAATATTTAAACTGCTGCCATTCTTACACTGTTAATGGCAGAGGCTTCAAACTTGCTAGTCAGTCATTGGGTGACACGGGTTCAAATTCACTAAAGGGGCGGGGCCAAGAACAGCCAATCAGATTTCCTTGGTGGATAAACTGCTTCCCATTCACACATTTTTTATGCCAGGAACCTGAAAGCTCACAAATTTGATCATTGAGTGACTGTGTGTGTCAATGTTACAAAAAGTGGGTGGAGCTAAAAACAAATTTCACTGGTCAAATATAAACTGCAGCCATTCTTACACCGTTAATGGCAGGGTTCTCAAACTTTGCACAGTTGGTCACTGGGTGAATGAGATTAAGATTTTGGAAGGTGGGTGGAGCCTACAACAGCCAATAAAATTCACCTTTTGATTTTCAAAAGGAACATTTAAGCTGCTACCATTCTTATACTGTTAATAGCAGATGCCTCAAACCTGGTACAATTGGTCACTGGATGACTGGGATTCAAATTCAGAAAGGGGGCGGAGCCACAAATAACCAGATTTGTTTATTTGTCAATGGGAAAATGCAAAGTATTGATACCAAGGACCCCAAAGCTGATAAACTTGATAATTGAGTGACTGTATGTCAAGGTTAGAAAAAGTGGGCGGTGCCAACAACTAAATTTTTAACATGGCAGGGTTCCTAAACTTTACACAATTGGCCACTGGGTGACTGGGATGAATATACAGAAATGTGGGTGGAGCCTACAACAGCTATTCAAAATGTACCTATGTTCACATTGCTACCTATGTTCACCTATGTTCACGAGGCCTCAAACTTGATACAGTCAGTCATTGGGTGACTGGGGTCCAAATTCACTAAAGGGGGTGGAGCAACAAATCAGATTTGTTAGATTGATTTCAGCCATCCTGTTATTGGCAGGGTTCTCAGACTGAGTGGGTAGGTGACACAGTTGGTCACTGGATGACTAGGACTAATATTCAGGAAAGTGGGTGGAGCCTACAGCAGCCAATCAAAATTCACCTTCTGATTTTCAAGGGCAATATTTACGTTGCTGCCATTCTTACACTCTTAATGGCAGAGGCCTAAAATCTGCTACAGTCCATCACTGGGAGACTGGGGTTTAAATTCTGAAGGGTGCGGGCCAAAAACAGCCTGGTCGTTGCGGGACGCCGCAACATTGCTGCACAGCTTCACACACTACGAGGAGAAGGTAAAAGGCATGTGCTGTCCCTCTGCAGATATCTGAAGATTCATCCTCTATCAGTGATTGTGAATGCCGCTCTGAGGCCGGGAAAGGCTGTTGGTGGTTGCACAGCCGCCGGCTTATCATTCATGTGGACTTTGTCAAATTGGAAGGTGTCTGAAGGAGTGGACATTGACCGTTGATTAAGCAGCATTAGTCGCTGTACTAACCCGTCTGGAATAGTGGTATCTGAAGAATCTGAGTAGCAGGTCTTGTGAACTTGGACATTAGTTGTATTCCCACAGTTTCCATATAGGTGCAGACAGTCTTAGAGATCGGCCGATCCTGATTGTATGTATGTGGTATAACTGTTATGTGTGTGAGTTCAGGAGCGCTCCTGTGTGGACAGCCAACGTAGTTTTTTATGGGGGGAGGTGCAAGGGATTGGGGTATCCAGTTGATTGCGGGAGGTGCTCAATTGATCTAATAAAGTTCTGTATTTTTATAGTTCTGTGAGTGGCGGTCACTCTTTTCTTCTGTGCTCCAATACGTTGTGTTGACCTGCCTTCCCCAATATTGGGTGAACTAAACTATTAAAGGACCTGTGCACCGGATTCATTAATTTTTGGTAGATTCATTATATCAATTACCTGGAGGGTGGGCTAATTATATCAATTACATGGAGGGTGGGCTAATTATATCAATTACCTGGAGGGTGGGCTAATTATATCAATTACCTGGAGGGTGGGCTAATTATATCAAATACCTGGAGGGTGGGCTAATTATATCAATTACATGGAGGGTGGGCTAATTATATCAATTACCTGGAGGGTGGGCTAATTATATCAAATACCTGGAGGGTGGGCTAATTATATCAATTACCTGGAGGGAGGGTGGTCTAATTATATCAATTACCTGGAGGGTGGGCTAATTATATCAATTACCTGGAGGGTGGGCTAATTATATCAAATACCTGGAGGGTGGGCTAATTATATCAATTACCTGGAGGGAGGGTGTGCTAATTATATCAATTACCTGGAGAGCGGGCTAATTATATCAATTACCTGGAGGGTGGGCTAATTATATCAATTACCTGGAGGGAGGATGGGCTAATTATATCAATTACCGGGAGGGTGAGCTAATTATATCAATTAACTGGAGGGAGGGCTAATGATATCAATTACCTGGAGGGAGGGCTAATGATATCAATTACCTGGAGGGAAGGAGCGTGGGCTAATTATATCAATTACCGGAAGAGAGGGTAGGCTAATTATATCAATTACCTGACTGGACCACTACTTGCAGGGGCGTAACTAGAAATCACTGGGCCCCCCTGCGAATATTTGGATGGGCCCCCCCCCCATAGGTGCCAAATAATCGTAATGGGGCAGCGTTTCACTGTAAATTAATTGTAAAGTGGGCAGCATTTTACCAGACAATCGTAATGTGGCCCAGAAAATTGTAATGTGGACAGAGTTCATCAGAAAATCGTAATGTGGGCATCAGTCACCAGAAAATCCTAATGTGGGCAGCAGTCACCAGAATATCGTAATGTGGGCAGCAGTCACCAGAAAATCCTAATGTGGGCAGCAGTCAGTCACCAGAATATCATAATGTGGGCAGCACACACCAGAAAATCCTAATGTGGGCATAGTACTGTAGTTCTATAGTCAGTGCTAGTAGTTGTTAGAGTAGTAGTACTACTGTGTTAGCTTACTACAGAACTGCTGTGCTGTGAGCAGTGGCAGTGTGACAGTTAGTGTGCACCAGTGTCTTTTCTTCTGCTGTCTGACTGTCACTTGGCACGTGTCACTTGCCACGTGTCATGTGGCACATGCCACGTGTCACGTGGCACTTGCCATGTGTCACTTGCCAAGTGTCACGTGGCACATGTCACATGGCACTTGCCATGTGTCACGTGGCACTTAGCACGTGTCACGTGGCCAGTGTCGGACTGGGACTCTGGGGGCCCACCAGAGAAATATCAACCTGGGGCCCACACATCCCATGATTGTGGTGAAAAAAAGAGCATGACCATGCACCGTAAGGTGGGCATGGTCATGATGTATCATGGATAGGGCCAAATGTACATGAACTTAGCAGCATTGTAATTAAGAAACACTGCTACCCAGCAAACCTTTGCATAGAGTCCCCCTTTAATATAAAGTAATGTCCTAGTTACCATACATATGACATGTATTTGATAGTGAGCTCCTCTGAGGACAGTCAGTGACATGACTATGTACTCTGTAAAGTGCTGCAGAAGATGTTAGTGCTATATAATAAATCTATATACTGTATATAAAATCGGATGTATGTGTGTGTGTATGTGTGTGTGTATGTGCCGCGATCACTCGAAAACGGCTTGACCGATTTGTACGAAACTTGGTATGCAGATCCCTTACTACCTGGGATGATAGGTTCTGGGGGTCTCCCCCCCCCCCCCCTGCACACCTGGGCGGAGCTACAAAAAGCAAATTAGATTTCATCCATTCAAGTCAATGGAAAAAAATTAAAAGGCTGCCATTCTCACAGTAATCAAGCCAGAGTCCCCACACTTGGCACATTTGGTCACTTGGTGACTGAGGTTACAAATCCAGGAAAAGTGGGCGGAACATAAAACAGCCAATCAAATTTCAGCCATTCATTTTAAATAGGAAAATGTAAACTGCAGCCATTATTACACAGTTAATCGCAGGGCTCTCAAACTTTGCACAGTTGGTCACTGGGTGAATGAAATTAAGATTCAAGAGAGTGGGTGGAGCCTACAACAGCCAATCAAATTTCACCTATTGATTTTCAAGGGGAATATTTAAACTGCTGCCATTCTTACACTGTTAATGGCAGAGGCTTCAAACTTGCTAGTCAGTCATTGGGTGACACGGGTTCAAATTCACTAAAGGGGCGGGGCCAAGAACAGCCAATCAGATTTCCTTGGTGGATAAACTGCTTCCCATTCACACATTTTTTATGCCAGGAACCTGAAAGCTCACAAATTTGATCATTGAGTGACTGTGTGTGTCAATGTTACAAAAAGTGGGTGGAGCTAAAAACAAATTTCACTGGTCAAATATAAACTGCAGCCATTCTTACACCGTTAATGGCAGGGTTCTCAAACTTTGCACAGTTGGTCACTGGGTGAATGAGATTAAGATTTTGGAAGGTGGGTGGAGCCTACAACAGCCAATAAAATTCACCTTTTGATTTTCAAAAGGAACATTTAAGCTGCTACCATTCTTATACTGTTAATAGCAGATGCCTCAAACCTGGTACAATTGGTCACTGGATGACTGGGATTCAAATTCAGAAAGGGGGCGGAGCCACAAATAACCAGATTTGTTTATTTGTCAATGGGAAAATGCAAAGTATTGATACCAAGGACCCCAAAGCTGATAAACTTGATAATTGAGTGACTGTATGTCAAGGTTAGAAAAAGTGGGCGGTGCCAACAACTAAATTTTTAACATGGCAGGGTTCCTAAACTTTACACAATTGGCCACTGGGTGACTGGGATGAATATACAGAAATGTGGGTGGAGCCTACAACAGCTATTCAAAATGTACCTATGTTCACATTGCTACCTATGTTCACCTATGTTCACGAGGCCTCAAACTTGATACAGTCAGTCATTGGGTGACTGGGGTCCAAATTCACTAAAGGGGGTGGAGCAACAAATCAGATTTGTTAGATTGATTTCAGCCATCCTGTTATTGGCAGGGTTCTCAGACTGAGTGGGTAGGTGACACAGTTGGTCACTGGATGACTAGGACTAATATTCAGGAAAGTGGGTGGAGCCTACAGCAGCCAATCAAAATTCACCTTCTGATTTTCAAGGGCAATATTTACGTTGCTGCCATTCTTACACTCTTAATGGCAGAGGCCTAAAATCTGCTACAGTCCATCACTGGGAGACTGGGGTTTAAATTCTGAAGGGTGCGGGCCAAAAACAGCCTGGTCGTTGCGGGACGCCGCAACATTGCTGCACAACTTCACACACTACGAGGAGAAGGTAAAAGGCATGTGCTGTCCCTCTGCAGATATCTGAAGATTCATCCTCTATCAGTGATTGTGAATGCCGCTCTGAGGCCGGGAAAGGCTGTTGGTGGTTGCACAGCCGCCGGCTTATCATTCATGTGGACTTTGTCAAATTGGAAGGTGTCTGAAGGAGTGGACATTGACCGTTGATTAAGCAGCATTAGTCGCTGTACTAACCCGTCTGGAATAGTGGTATCTGAAGAATCTGAGTAGCAGGTCTTGTGAACTTGGACATTAGTTGTATTCCCACAGTTTCCATATAGGTGCAGACAGTCTTAGAGATCGGCCGATCCTGATTGTATGTATGTGGTATAACTGTTATGTGTGTGAGTTCAGGAGCGCTCCTGTGTGGACAGCCAACGTAGTTTTTTATGGGGGGAGGTGCAAGGGATTGGGGTATCCAGTTGATTGCGGGAGGTGCTCAATTGATCTAATAAAGTTCTGTATTTTTATAGTTCTGTGAGTGGCGGTCACTCTTTTCTTCTGTGCTCCAATACGTTGTGTTGACCTGCCTTCCCCAATATTGGGTGAACTAAACTATTAAAGGACCTGTGCACCGGATTCATTAATTTTTGGTAGATTCATTATATCAATTACCTGGAGGGTGGGCTAATTATATCAATTACATGGAGGGTGGGCTAATTATATCAATTACCTGGAGGGTGGGCTAATTATATCAATTACCTGGAGGGTGGGCTAATTATATCAAATACCTGGAGGGTGGGCTAATTATATCAATTACATGGAGGGTGGGCTAATTATATCAATTACCTGGAGGGTGGGCTAATTATATCAAATACCTGGAGGGTGGGCTAATTATATCAATTACCTGGAGGGAGGGTGGTCTAATTATATCAATTACCTGGAGGGTGGGCTAATTATATCAATTACCTGGAGGGTGGGCTAATTATATCAAATACCTGGAGGGTGGGCTAATTATATCAATTACCTGGAGGGAGGGTGGGCTAATTATATCAATTACCTGGAGAGCGGGCTAATTATATCAATTACCTGGAGGGTGGGCTAATTATATCAATTACCTGGAGGGAGGATGGGCTAATTATATCAATTACCGGGAGGGTGAGCTAATTATATCAATTAACTGGAGGGAGGGCTAATGATATCAATTACCTGGAGGGAGGGCTAATGATATCAATTACCTGGAGGGAAGGAGCGTGGGCTAATTATATCAATTACCGGAAGAGAGGGTAGGCTAATTATATCAATTACCTGACTGGACCACTACTTGCAGTCAGTGCTGTGCTGTGCAGACACTGGGAGGGGGGCCTGACTCCTTTCTTCTTTCCCTCACTTCAGTGGCCCCCCTCCTGTTATGCGCGGCGGCGGCATAAGATTCAGCTACAGGCTCCAGGTCCGGGGTCCTGCAGACGGCCGCTAGAGCTCCAGCCGCCTGGTCTACACTGTCTCCTCCTCTGCAGTCTGCAATGCTGCTCGCACGCACTACTTCCTGATTCAGTGCGAGCGGCAGAGGAGGAGACAGTGTAGAACAGGCGGCTGGAGCTCTAGTGGCCATCTGCTGGACCCTGGACCCGGAGCCTGTAGCTGAATCTTATGCCGCCACCACCGCGCATAACAGGAGGGGGGCCCCTGAGGTGAGGGAGGGATTGAAACTGGGACCCCCAGAGGGGAAAAAAAATAAAGTTTAAAAAAAAAACCTGAAATCTTAGACAAAACTTAATGGGCCCCCGGGGCCCACTGGAGACGTGGAGGCGGGGTCTACCAGGCAAAATATCGGCACCCCGCTGGGCCAGTCCGACACTGCACGTGGCACTTGGCAAGTCCTCCTCCTCACCTCCCCCCACCCCCTCCCCCCCTGCCCCACCTACCCCCCCACCCCCTCCTCCCCCCTCCCCCTCCTCCCCTCACTCCCCAACTTCACTTACTCTCCCTTTCCTCCTCCCCAGCTACACTCACTCTCCCCTTTCATCTTTTACCGCAACAGTTTACTTTAAATAATTTTTCCCCACACAAAAGTCATCATGTTTGACTATGCTGTACAGTGTACATCCTGCAACATGTATGCATGCCTTGATCAGCGGATTGAGGGTGTTTACTGTTGCCCTGGGTGTGTGCGTGTTGCTCAGTTAGAGGCGGAAGTCGCAGAGCTAAATAAGCATCTTGCAACACTGAGACACATACACAACATGGATAAGAGCTTGGATCTCACGATCCAGACACTGGATAGAACTGTTGAAGATGAGGAGGGTGGAGTACAGCCGGACCAAGAAGCAGAGGCAGCCGCTAGTTGGGTCACAGTTAGAAGGGGTAGGGGAAAAAGTGGCAGGGAGGCTAGTCCCGAGTTGTCCCTCACTAATAAGTATGCTTGTTTGCGTAATATTGGGGAGGATGATTCAGGAGTAGCAATGCTGCAGCAGGATGTGCTCCTTAGCAACCAAGGGGCAGACTGCTGTAACGAGAAAGGGAATAGAAGTGCAGCTAAGGCTAGACAGGTACTGGTGGTAGGGGATTCAATTATTAGGCGCACAGATAGGGTAATCTGTCGAAGAAACCGTGAATGCCGTACAGTCTGTTGCCTCCCGGGTGCTCGGGTTCGGCATGTAGCGGAAAGAATTGACAGATTACTGGGTGGGGCTGGGGAAGACCCGGCTGTCATGGTACACATTGGCACCAATGACAAAGTTAGTGGGAGATGGAAGGTCCTCAAAAATGATTTTCAGGTACTTGGAGATAAACTTAAAGCAAGGACCTCCAAGGTGGTGTTTTCTGAAATACTGCCAGTGCCACGTGCTACATCTGAGAGACAGAGGGAGCTTAGGGAGTTAAATAAGTGGCTGAGAAATTGGTGTAGGAAGGAAGGGTTTGGGTTCCTGGAGAACTGGGCAGACTTTGCAGTCGGCTACAGGTTCTACAGCAGGGATGGGCTGCACCTTAATGGGGAGGGTGCAGCTGCATTGGGGGAGAAGATGAATAAATGGTTGGAGGAGATTTTAAACTAGGATCTGGGGGGAGGTGGGAGGATAAAGTCTCAATACGTAGACAAGATGAGGTAAAAAGACAGTGGGAACCTAACATTATGGGGGGTGGAGAGGGGGATGGGGACAGTGTAAAGATTAAGGAGGTTGGTAAAACTTCAAGTAGCCCATTTCATGTAAACAAAATTGGTAAATGTGTTGGTAAAAATATAAAGTGCATGGTAACCAATGCTCGGAGCCTTGCAAATAAAATAGACGAACTAGAGTTCATTCTGAATGACAAAGGCTATGACATTGTGGGAATAACCAAGGCATGGAAGGATGAAAGCCATGACTGGATAGCTAATTTAAAAGGATACAATGTGTTTAGGAGGGATAGAACAGGGAAAAAAGGTGGAGGGGTTTGTCTCTTTGTTAAGAATTCTCTTACAGCTGTCCTCAACGATGAGATGGAGGAAGATTGTGAAGATGTGGAGTCCGTTTGGGTAAATATTCATGGTGGAAATAAAAGTTGCCAATTGCTTATTGGGGTATGCTACAGGCCACCTCTTATTAATGAAGCTGCAGAACTGTGATTACTACAGCAGATTGAAAAAGCTGCAAGTAAAAATGAGGTCATAATTATGGGCGACTTCAACTTTCCAGACATTGACTGAAGTATTGAGGCTACCCATTCTGGTAAAAGCAGCAGATTTCTGGCAGCACTACAGGACAATTACTTGACTCAAATGGTAACTGAACCAACTAGGGGGAATGCGTTACTGGATCTGATCATTTCTAATAGACCAGATAATGTATCAAATGTGCAGGTTCAAGAACATTTGGGAAATAGTGTCACAACATGATAACGTTTGATCTGGTGACTGATAAGCCACGGGGCAGCGGGACCACTAAAACTATGAATTTTAGAAAAGCAAAGTTCAATCAAATTAGGTAGGCACTAAGTTTGGTGAACTGGGATAATGTACTACAAGGGGAGGACACTGAAGGGAAATGGCAAGCTTTTAAACTTATACTCAATCAATATTGTAGTATGTATATCCCATATGGAAACAAAATGTCTAGGAATAAAAAAGGCCTCTATGGATGAATAGAAAGGTTAAAGATAAAATGAAGAGGAAAAAGAATGCCTATAAGGTCTTAAAACAGGAGGGGACCGAGGCTGCACTAAGCAATTACCGTATTTTTCGGACTATAAGACGCACTTTTTCTTCCCCAAAAGTGGGGGGGAAAAGTGCCTGCATCTTATAGACCGAATACAGGGAGTTCCCGACTTACGAACGCCCGCCGCTACAAACCGCCGCCTCGCCGCGTTGTCGGGGACTCCCTGTAATGTCTCTGCTGTCCTCCTGCACTGCCCATGTGTATGGTGAATAGCGGTGGTTATCTCCTGTTAATGTAATTAGCGTTGATCCCCGGCTGCCTATGTAAAGGAATTCATTCAGTCACGCCGCCCTCCTGCCCGTGTAAGCTAATTAGCATTCAATCACCCCCCCTCCCACCTGTGTAATCTAATTAGCATACAATGGTGCGCCTCCCGCCCGTGTAATCTAATTAGCGTTCAATGGCGCGCCCTTCAGCCCATGTAAGCTAATTAGCATTCAATCACCCCCCCTCCCGCCTCCGCCCGTGTAAGTAAATTAGCATTCAATCTCTCATTGTAAGGTACTGGTAATTAGCCGCATCACTCAGCTGACACTGGAAGCCTGCGATGAATAGCTGCTTCTCTCGCTCACTACTTCCTCCTATTGCCGGCACTTCCTGGTCGCGTCATCACATACGCGACCATCACTATGAGGAAGGAGTGAGCGAGACAAGCAGCTGTTCATCGCAGGCTTCCAGTTTCAGGTGAGTGATGCCCGTGGCTAATTACGGTACATTACAAAGAGAGATTGAATGCTAATTTACTTACACGGGCGGGAGGGGGGTGATTAAATGCTAATTAGCTTACACGGGGAGGAGGCGCGTCATTGAATGCTAATTAGACTACATGGGTGGGAGGGAGGCGCATCATTGAATGCTAATTTACTTACATGGGCGGAAGGGGGGTAATGAAATGCTAATTAGCTTACATGGGCAGGAGGTGGAGTGATGAAATGCTAATTAGCTTACACAGGTGGGAGGGCGGGCTAATTGAATACTAATTACGTTGCCTGTGTGGGGGTCTGGAGATTGAACACTAATTACCTTTCATGGGCGGGGGAGGGGGGGGGGGGTTGAGTATGGAATGCTAATCACCTTACATGGAAGTGAATTTGAATGCTGATTTACCTTACTCAGGAAGATACAGAGATGCAATGTTAGTTATCATGCACAGGGGGAGACACAGGGGGAGATACAGGGCTAAATACCATACACTGGGGCAGATGCAACACTAATTACCATACACAGGGCAGATGCAAGGCTAATTACCTTACACAGGGAGGATACATGTAGCTTATTACCAGGGGAGAGATACTGGCTAGGGGGCAAGAGGAGGACATGAAAGGGGACAGGAGGACAACTCCAAGGGGGACAGGAGGACACAAGGGGGACTGAAAGACACACGGTGGACTAGTGGAGGATATATAATTGGGGGCTAACATGTACAAGATGCTTGTGGACCATGGACGCACCAGATTTAGTACTTTTCTTTTTTTCCCTGGTTTTTGCTCTCTAAAGCTAGGTGCGTCTTATAGTCCGGAGCCTCTTATAGTCCGAAAAATACGGTATAAGGAGTGCAATAAAAATTGTAAAAAAGAAATTAGGCAGGCAAAGATTGAAGCTGAAAAACAAATCGCTAAGGATATCAAATCTAACCCCAAAAAGTTTTACAAGTACATTAACTCTAAAAAAAGAAAGGTTGACTGTATAGGACTCCTAAAGGATGAGGGGGGGGGGGGGGGGAACTCAATGGTGGATGACCAAGGTAAGGCAGAGTTATTAAATGCTTTTGCTTCTGTTTTCACAAAAGAAACAGCACTGTTGCAAACTACAGAGGCGGAAGAGTCTCAATCTTCTAACTGTAATATTAAATACTTAACGCAGGAAGAAGTGAAGGCAAGACTAAATAAATTAAAAATAGACAAGGCACCTGGCCCGGATGGCATGCATCCTCGGGTCCTAAGGGAATTAAGTTCAGTTATAGATAAACGCCTTTATCTTATCTTTTGTGACTCTCTTGCAACTGGCAGAGTCCCAGTGGATTGGTGTACAGCCCACGTTTTCCCATTATTTATGAAGGGCAAAAAATCAGATCCAGGAAATTATAGACCTGTAAGCTTAACATCAGTTGTATGCAAACTATTTGAGGGGTTACTAAGAGATACTATACATGACTTCATAGTAGAAAATAATCTTATTTCTCAGCATCAACATGGGTTTACTAAAGACAGGTCCTGTTTGACTAACATGCTCAGCTTTTATGAGGTAGTGAATGCTAATATGGATATTGGGAATGCTGTAGATGTGATATACTTGGACTTTGCAAAGGCCTTCGACACTGTTCCCCACAAAAGTCTGGTGCAAAAGTTGAGGATGCAAGGACTGGGGAAGAGTCTGTGTTCATGGATAGGGAACTGGCTAATGGACAGAAAACAAAGAGTTGTGGTCAATGGATCGTACTCAAAATGGGAGACTGTTGGCAGTGGGGTCCCACAGGGGTCTGTTCTGGGTCCAGTGCTCTTCAATTTATTTATTAATGACCTAGTAGATGCAGTAGTGAGCAATGTTGCTATTTTTGCAGATGATACACAATTGTGCAGAATCATCAACTCTCAGGAAGATAGTGTCATATTGCAACAGGATCTGGATAGGATGGCTATATGGGCACATACATGGCAGATGAAATTCAACGTTGACAAATGTAAAGTCATGCATTTTGGACGTACTAATGGACTAGCACCATACAAAATAAATGGGATACAGTTGGGGACATCAAACTTGGAGAAGGACTTAGGAGTACTCATTGACAACAAGTTAAATAATCGTACTCAATGCCAAGCAGCTGCAGCTAAAGCTAGCACAATTTTGGGAAGCATTAAACGGGAAATAAAAACTCGAGATGCGAGCATAATATTGCCCCTGTTTAACTCTCTAGTAAGGCCACATCTGGAATATGGAATTCAGTTCTGGGCACCACATTACAAAAAAGATATTGCAGTTTTAGAGCAGGTGCAGAGACGAGCAACAAAATTGATACGTGGGATGGAAGGTCTCACTTATCAAGAAAGGTTAGATAAACTGGGTTTATTTAGTCTAGAGAAAAGACGCCTTAGAAGGGATCTAATTAACATGTATAAATACATCAGAGGGCAATATAATAGCTTGGCGGATGAGCTTTTTGTCCCTAGGCCTTCTCAAAGGACTAGAGGACATGACGTGCGCATGGAGGAAAAACATTTTAGCCATTTATTTAGGAAAGGGTTCTTTACAGTAAGAGTGATTAAGATGTGGAATGCATTGCCACAGGAAATCGTTATGGCAAACTCTATACCTGCATTTAAAGGGGGCTTAGATGCTTTCCTTGCGTTGAAAGACATCCATGGCTACAATTACTAGGTAATGCCTAATGACGTTGATCCAGGGATTTTATCTGATTGTCATCTGGAGTCGGGAAGGAATTTTTCCCTTTAGGGGCTAATTGGACCATGCCTTGTAAGGGTTTTTTTGCCTTCCTCTGGATCAACAGGGATATGTGAGAGAGCAGGCTGGTGTTGTACTTTATACTGGTTGAACTCGATCGACGTATGTCTTTTTTCAACCAAAATAACTATGTAACTATGTAACTATGTAGCTATGTAAGTGACACGTGCCAAGAAATACAGAAAAAAAAGTTTTCCATCAATTTTATTTTTATTTTTTTTGACACCTCCACATATATTTAATTGTGGTTTCCCTTTAAAAAAAAAAAAAAAAAAACAAGATGTGCACCTCCACATATATTTAATGGTGGTTTCCCTTAAAAAAAATGCTTTTAGGCCATTCGAATTCGTGATCACGACTCGTTATCCGGATTCTATTCATGATCACGGCTCGAATTCGAATTGAATTCAATGGTCGCAATCACGGCCGAATCCGGATTTGAACCGGACCCGGATTCGAATGTACTTGAATTGAATTTCGGTGCATTCGAGCACCACTGGCTAAAAGGAAATAATGCGTGGATGAATTATTTTTGTAATTACAATGATATCTTATTGATGCTGGCGATCATTGACAAGGGGACTTAGATTAATGAATGGGAACTGTGTTCCCATTCATCGATCTCCCCTCTAACGATTGGTGGCGAGAACAGGAGCCAGAGTGAGTGGGAGTGCGCGGTGGCAGCAGACAAGTATCTACATCTCTGTGAGCCGTTGTGGTGTTTTGCAGGGACGTAGATACTCGTCCCAGGGGAGGGCAAGTTATAAAACCCACTTTAATAATATACAGTCAGAAATGCAACAAGCTCATTTTAAACCGTGATCATAGACACAACCCAGGATATTGCCAAAACTGATGATATGAGCCAGGTTGTTCAATATAATACAGTGTACAAAATAGTGAGAGGTGTAAGGACCTAAAGCTATCAGTGCAGTTGGAGTTTAGACATTGGCCCATGAGTGTGTGGCTTGGGCAGCTCACACTAGTTGAGGTCACAACTTGTTACAAGATCACTCTGCTCAGTTGTGTGTGGGTACTAAACATTTATTCTACCAGAAACTCCACTGGTGAAATTCAGCATGCGAAGAGAGATTTATTTGTGTTAGTTATATAGCTAGGCTTGAGACATAAAAAAGAAAACTTCCCTGTGCCCAGATGACATTGTCCATGTTGCCAGATCACTGGTCTGGGAGCAGATAGTGGATTATATCTGTGAATCGACCAGTAGATTGGATGATCTGTTTACTGTCTAGCTATCCACACAAGAGTAGAAAGGCTGCCAGAAAGAGAAGCGTCCAGTGAGGTCTCCAGGGACAGGTGCCTCCTGACTTATGGAAAGTTATTGTTGTTGTTGGGGTTGCAATATTGGTTAGATTGTAGAAAGTTGATGGCACGTAGCTGCTGATCCAGGCCTGATAGGCTGTGACCAGGGTGTAGATCCCGGGTCGGTTTGCTTTTGCACAGCCCTCTCCCCAGCTCACAATTCCAGCCTGGTACCAGATACCCTTGACTTTACACACGAGAGGTCCACCTGAGTCACCCTGAAAGATGGAAAAGGACATCATCAGAGGGATGCAGAGCTACTGTATATGTGATCTGTGTTTTCAGAACATAACAAGGAAATCTTGGAATTGAACCCTTAAGGACCAGAGACCGCTAGTACAATAACGACAGAATCCCGACGAATCATCGCATATACCCGCCACAACCGCCGTCACCGCTGCACGCCAGGGATCCTCAGGACATCCACTCTGCCGTCTCTATGACAGCAAAGTCATGTGAGCCGGTCAGGAGCCGCTTTCATTGGCTCCTGACCGTGTCTATTAATGCAAGCCTATTGGAGTAGAAATGGCCCGAACGTTTCGCCGGAGAACTTGTTCTCGCGAACTTAGCTGGTTCGAGTTCGCGGTGAACCGTGAACACTTAGCGAGTTTGACCCGCTCCCTATAGTACATCATTGGGCTAAACTTTGACCCTCTACATCACAGTCAGCAGACACATGGCAGCCAATCAGGCTGCACTCCCTCCTGGAGCCCCCCCCCCTTATAAAAGGCAGCAGCGTCGGCCATGTTCTCACTCTGTGTGCTGCTGTATTAGTGAGAGAAGGTAGAGATATTGGAGAGATAGGGAAAGCGATAGTTAGGAGGTCTGTTAGGTTGCTCCTTGCTGATATCTGATGATGAAAAGCACCCCAAAATTGCTCTTTTGAGAGCTAATGTTCTTCTGCTGTGCTTTTTTGTGTGTGTATGTGCTGCTGACACTGCATATACAGCCCTGTCTGTCGCAGCTGGCCCTTGCTAATTGCTGTACTGTGCCAGGCCCAGCACATTCAGTGCATACCTTTCACTCCCTCTGTGTGACTGCACTTTGCGGCTGCAACCACAAAACAAAAGGCATATACATGTGTCAATTCCCCTTTGTGATCGTTAGCTTGCCGCGGTGAAAGGGCTTGCGTATCACAATATAGCAATGACCGGCTATATGAGTGTGTTGGGGGGCACACCTGACCCAAGATAGTAAGGTCGTTTCTTCATTGTGGACCGTTGTTCTGTCATTGAGCTACCTCAGCCCGACCATATGGGCTTGAAAACCACCATCGCCTGCACTCTCACCATCGTGCGCACCAGTCCAGCACGGCCATCACTACACAAACAGCTGTTTGCGGTGCGTTACACAGTGAGTTTGGTCTGTCAGTGTAAAGCAATACACCAGGGATGCTCATCCGGATTCTGGATATCCGGGTAACCCGGATATCCTAACTTTTTAGGGGCCATCCGACCGGATTCAGATTCCAGATAGTTGGGCCCAAATCCGGATAGCTATCTGCGTATATTTGGCCGCATAACCTGGATATCCCCGGATATCCGGGGATATCCGGATCCGAAATACTGTAACTAAGATGATGACGTCCTGGAGCCAATCAGAGGGCTCCCAGCAGAAGCCCTAGGCAGCAACCAATCACAGAGGGGAACCCTGACCAGCCCCACTTGACCTCATTGAGCCAATCAGAGGCCTCCCAGCCTAAGCCCTGGCACCCAATCACAGAAAGGGACACTGGCCAGCCCCTCTGTATAATAAAGAGGGCTGCCATAATGAGACAGATGGTCCTGGCTTGCTGAATGCACACTGAGAGACATGCTCCAGTGCTGGTGGCCTACAAAGGGCTGTACACAGTTATAAACCTAAAGCTGTTCATTGATTAACGCCTTCACGACTCTATTGTTAAAACGTTAATTTGCTTGATTGATGTCTCATAGTGTGACAGTTAGAGTGTGTGCTGCAGTGCTGCTGCTGGGCCAAGGGCTGTACACAGTGCTAAGCTGTTCAGTGATTAACCCCTTCCCTATCTCTACACTACTGTATTGTTA
The DNA here is from genome assembly GCF_040937935.1 of Hyperolius riggenbachi. Classification (NCBI taxonomy): domain Eukaryota; kingdom Metazoa; phylum Chordata; class Amphibia; order Anura; family Hyperoliidae; genus Hyperolius; species Hyperolius riggenbachi. The sequence continues at coordinate 48,931,473 of NC_090652.1, read as the reverse complement.
AATCATTAATGTGTTAGTGTGCACTAGTGTCTTCTCATCTGCTGTCTGACTGTCACTCTGCACTTGCCACGTGTCACGTGGCACTTGGCACGTATCACATGCCACTTGCCAAGTGTCACGTGGCACTTGCTAAGTGTCACGTGGCACTTGGCATGTGTCACATGCCACTTGGCAAGTGTCACGTGGCACTTGTCACTTGCCAATTGGCACGTGGCCTTTTCCACGTGTCACGTGACACTTGCACTACACTATTGTTAAATCATTAATGTGTTAGTGTGCACTAGTGTCTTCTCCTCTGCTGTCTGACTGTCACTCGGCACGTGCCAAGTGACACGTGACACTTGGCAAGTGCCACGTGCCAAGTGACACTTGACAAGTGGCACGTGACACATGCCAAGTGCCACATGACACTTGGCAAGTGCCACGTGACATGTGCCAAGTGCCACATGACACTTTGCAAGTGCCACGTGAGACGTGCTAGGTGCCAATTGCCACATGCCACGTCCGGCATGATCCTGACACACGTTACACCTGCTGCTGCTGCATTGCCCTGCTCCTGTTGCCTGTGCAGCTCCCACCGCCAGGCCAGGGTGCCACAGGCCACTGCTACTGTGCTGATACCACCAATATTTAACCCAAAACACAATTGCTGCATAATTTTTTGGAGGTGTCTTGGCTGAAAACTGTCATGTCCCAGTTGTGCGGTTGGACTTTGGACACAATGTGGGCTGCTCGACCACTGTCTGGAACCTAGGCCTAATGTTATGGGTATCCGGATCTGGATCAATTCAGATTTTAAAAAGTACTATCCGATCACCCCTGCAATACACTACTTACACTACCTGCTGATCCATGTGTACACACGCAAGATGTTTTAAAGCACTTTAGACCTCCAATTTAGCAATGCAATGTGATTTCTGCCTTTTAGGGATTATAACCCTGCTGTGCATCAAATCCGTAACTTTCCCCCGGGACTTTTGCCATGTATCCCACTCCGCCATGCCACCCTCCAGGTGTTAGACCCCTTGAAAAATCTTTTCCATCACTTTTGTGGCCAGAAACAGTGTTTGTAGTTTTTCAAGTTCGCCTGCCCATTGAAGTCTATTGCGGTTCGAAAAGTTCGCAGGTTCGCAAACTTTTTCGGAAGTGCGAGTTCGAGGTGTGCAAACCGAAAATCAGAGGTTCGAGCCATCTCTATATGGGAGTTACTTACACTGACCGGCTCACAGGGCTCTGCCATCATAGAGACAGGCAGAGCAAGGGAGCTGCGGCGGGATTCAGCGGCGAGGTCGACGAGAGCGCCAAGAACGGCGGACGCACGCTACGGCGGTGATTGAAATCTACGCCCTGCCAGCCAATGAACCACTTAAACAGGGCATAAATTTCAATCACCTCGGTCCTTAAGTAGTTAGTAAAACAAAACAACACTGACTTAATGACTGTGTTATATACAGAAGAACAATTGTGTCAACACACTGGGCCTGATTTATGAAGATTCACCCATGCTGAAAGTCAAAGTAGGTTATAACATTAGTAAGAATCAGAAATGATATTATGATAATATATGATAATATACAGTAAATCATGCAGAACAATCGCGATTGTATCACAAAAGTCTAATCCTTTAAGTCTAGTTGGCAGGTTAGAAGACCATAAGAAACACACAACCCTTGCCACAGCTCAAAGGTGGGTAGGGGGAGGGGAGCATGTGGAGGGGGTTAAAGAGATTGACAGCTGAGGGAAGAAAGAGTTCCTGTGCCTAGCAGTCCTGGCAGCAGACTGGGTGAGAGGGATCATTGGCAATCCTCAGCGCTCTGTACCGCAGTCTGGAGTTGTATAGGAGGGCAAGTGAGTGGAGGGGTCTCCCAATATTCTTCTCCACTGACCTTAAGACCCTCTGTAGTTTGTGTCTGCCACAGGTGGTTGCACCAGCATACCAGACCAGGATGGAAAAGCAGAGGACCCGATCTCCGTCGGGTCCGCTCTACTGCGCAGGCGCAGGAGACTTGTGCCTGCGCAGTAGAGCGGCCCGACGGAGATCGGCTATTTTCGCCTATCTTCGTGCAGAGAGCGGATACTGCGCCTGCGCTGGAGCCGGGAAGGTAAATATTTACATCGCCGCCGCTCCGGGAGGATTTTCACTGCCGCCGTGGGACCGAGGAGGACGGGGGAAGCCTCAATAGGATCCGGAGGCTTCCCCCACCTGAGGTGAGTACCCCCAAGGGGAATTTTTTTGGTTAAAGATTTTCTTTTAGGTACACAGGATAAACATTAAAGGGTAATGGAAAAGTTAAACTAGTAAGAGATTAAAGTGGACCCAAATTAAATATACAGATTTCAGGAATAAAATCTATTTTCTAAATTATAATAATAAATAGCAGCCTTTTTTCAGCTGCATGATGACAAATATAAAATATTTTACATTTATTGGAGGAACCCCTCCCTTCCTTTCATATTGCCGGGATTTTTCTGGCAAACTGGTGGAGTAGATGGTGTCTGGCAATGGAGGAATTGCTAATGGCTGCCCCCAGTATAACCCTAGCTATGAAAAGAGAAGGGTGAAAAGCATGCACTGAAATGATCATAGGCTTGAAGGAGTGTTTATTTATCTTTGTATGTGTCAGAGTGGTGCAACTAAATATTTTTAATTAAAAAAAATGTTTGGTTTGGGTCCGCTTTAATGTTAAAGGACCACTATTGCAAAAAAAATTTGTAAATTTTAAAATGCACGTGTGCATATGCATAAAATAATCTGTTCCAGCTTACTATGCTTTAGAAATGTATTTTGTTTAATTATGTTGCTCTCACAGTAGTCAGTAATATTCTGACAGATCTCCCAGGTTTTGGACTAATCCATCTCCTTGTGGGGGATTTACAAGGTTTTCTTTATTCTCAAAAGAAACAATTATGTCTAGCGCTATCTATCTAACTAAAGGGCTGTATATTCAAGTATTCTTTTGTTGGTGCACTATGGAGCCGCTTCTCTCTGGGTGGAACCAGTACTTGTAGCATGAAAAAGAGAAAAAACAAAAAGCGCTCCTATAGTGCATTAAACTTTTAATCAATAAAAACGCAATTAACAAATTGCACTAACAAGATAGGTGTCTTTAAATCAGCATGTTGATAGGTTACCCAATGATCAACTCCTCCGCCGCTGTCTGGCCAGGACAAGCGGCCGCTCCGATGAAACGCCGAAACCGGTAGTGACGTAGAAACTTACACGTGTGACGGCCACGCCCCCTCATCCCCTCCTTGCTACAACGCGTCCAGCGCAGATCCATCGGAGCGGCCGCTTGTCCTGGCCAGACAGTGGCGGAGGATTTGATCGTTGGGTAACCTATCAACACGCTGATTTAAAGACACCTATCTTGTAAGTGCAATTTGTTAATTGCGTTTTTATTGATTAAAAGTTTAATGCACTATAGGAGCGCTTTTCGTTTTTTCTCTTTTTTATTCTCAAAAGCTCTTACTGAATGACAGTTGCTCAGTCCAACTGCCAAAATAGTCAGAATTTTACCTTCTACTGTAAGTGACAGCAACATAGGAGAAAAGTAATTTATGGTGCATATTACTTGGGGAGAAATGTACTCCTTAAAAATACCTATTTTAAAATACCACTATTGGGGAAATTGTAAAATTTAAAATAAATTTAAAAGACATACGAATAAGAAGTACATTTCTTCCTGAGTAAAATGAGCCATAAGTTACTTTTCTCCTACATTGCTGTCACTTACAGTAGGTAGTAGAAATCTGACAGAACCGACAGGTTTTAGACTAGTCAATCTCTGGATTCTCAGCAAGGCTTTTATTCTTAATAAACACATTCCCTGAAAAGGATTTATACAATGATGCTGGCTAGCCTCCCTGCTCACTGCACACATTTTTGGCAGGTGGACAGAGTAACTGCTATTCACTAAGTGCTTTTGAAAATAAACAAAACCCTAAGAATGCCCCATGAGGAGATGGGTTAGTCCGAAACCTGTCAGTTCTGTCAGATTTCTACTACCTACTGTAAATGACAGCAACATAAGAATAAAGTAATTTATGGCTCATTTTACTCTGAAAGAAACATATGTCTTATTTGGATGTTTACAGCTATTTTAAATTTTAAGACTTTTGCAATAGTGGACCTTTAAAGGGGAACTGAAGTAAGAGGTATACGGAGGCTGCCATATTTATTCCCTTTTAATCAATACCAGTTGCCTGGCAGCCCTGCTGGTCTGTTTATCTGCAGTAGTATCTGAATAACACCAGAAACAAGCATGCAGCTAGTCTTGTCAGATCTGACTTTTAGGCTGCTTTCACAGTGGGACGTTACAGGCGCACGTTAGAGCAGCCTGTAACGCAGCCCACCGCACAGTAAGGAAAAATCAATGGGCTGTTCACAGTGCCCACTTTGCGTTACATTGTAACGCTGCACGTCAAGACACCGTACTGCATGCAGTACTTTATACGCGGCTAAGCCGCGTTAGACTGCTTGCATATGCTCAGTAATGTTGGGGAGAAGGGGAGAGCGGCCAGGCACATGGCTAATTAATGTTCACTGCACTTTGTGACATTTGCAGTGTTTACTTCCTGGAGCGGCCGCTCTGTGCGGCGACTGGCTGGCGGGACCACGTGATGCCGCATGCGTCCAAGAGTACGCATCACGGCATCATGGACGCCAGAGTGAGCTGCACAACGCGGCTCGCTCTGATGTCCACATCCAACACCACCAGGCATTGCATTAGGGGCACGTTATGCGACCATAACGTCCCCTAAAATGCAAAGTCCTGGTGGGAAAGTAGCCTTAAAGAGACACTGAAGCGAAAAAAAAATTATGATATTATGATTGGTATGTGTAGTACAGCTAAGAAATAAAACATTAAGATCAGATACATCAGTGTAATTGTTTCCAGTACAGGAAGAGTTAAGAAACTCCAGTTGTTATCTCTATGCAAACAAGCCATTAATCTCTACAACTTTCAAAGTCGTGGAGAGGGCTATCTTCTGACTTTTATTATCTCAACTGTAAGTGAACAGTTTTCTTTTTATCTGCCAGAGGAGAGGTCATTAGTTCACAGACTGCTCTGAAAGAATCATTTTGAATGCAGAGTGTTGTGTAATCTGCACATATTAGATAATGATGCAATGTTAGAAAACACACTTAATACCTGAAAATAAAAATATGAGAATATTTTCTTTGCTGCTAAACTTCTAGTAATTATTCACAGTACACAACCAATTCATTATATCATATCTTTTTTTTCGCTTCAGTGTCTCTTTAAGCCTCATTCCAATTTGGCATGCATATGTACCCCCCTATAAAGTTCCCTGGTGTCTAGGGGTTTCCCCCTCCCGCTCCAATAAAGTTTCCCTGGTGTTCTATTGGTTTCCACTCCCTCTCCTATAAAGTTTACCGAATGTCTAGTGCCCCCTCCCCCCAATAAAGCTTTCCTGGTGCTAGTGGTTTCCCCCTTCCTTCCCCAATATAGTTTTCTGCCTGGTGCAATAGGTTTTTCCCCTTCCTCCACAATAAAGTTTCCCTGGTGGTGTTAGTGAACCAGTCTTGTGCTCCCACTGCTGACATTATGCAGAGTATGCATGCAGCGGAAGCCATGCATATCTTCCCTGCCCCACTGGAGTCCAGCAATGCAACCTTCTGTTACCTCTCCCTCTAGTGCCAGCTTCTTTTCCAGCATTGCATGATTACACAAGCACAGGAAGAGATGCCAGACACTAGAGGGAGAGCTGGGAGGTGACAGGAAGTTGCATCGCTGGTCTGTGATGTAGCAGGTGAGTTAAGCACGTCTTCACTTCCTACAGGGAGTTCCTCTCTACCCCTTCTGGAGGCCTTTCTCAACTCTTTCTGAGGTTTTCTCTACACTCTTTATTGCGGTCTCTCTGGACGCCTCCTGGAGCTCTTTCTACACTAATAATGGGGTTTTTGTCTATACTCCTTTTGGGGTTCCCTTTACTTTTTTGCTGGAGTTTTTTGCATATTCCTTCTGCAGTTCCTTCCATAATTCTGGGGTTCCCTATATAAATCTTGGGGTACCCTCTACTGTCCTTTTGAAGTTCCCTCTGCACTTCATCTGGGGTTTCTATTATATTTATTTCAGAGATCTCTGTATACCCCATTTGGAGTTCCCTCTATATTCCTTCTGAACATCACTTCACACTACTTCTGCAGTCACTTACCTGGCAGGAGTCTTTCCCTCCACTCTGGTAACCAGAACAGATCTTATCGCTTTGGACAATTACGGTGCTGGCACTTTGTGATGACCCGATATGATACATTCTATCACACGTACTGTAGTCAATAAGTGGGGTCATGACCTCCTGGAGAATCCCATTTACAGGAGTCTGTCCTGTCGAGGAACAGGAATAATCATTATAAATTCAGTGTCATATGCATACATTAACATTAACCACTTCAGGACCACAGGCTTACACCCCACCAGTGACCAGGCTATTTTTTTACAATTCACACCACTGCTGCTTTGAGGGTTCGCTGCAGGGCCGTACAGCTCAGCACACAAGTGATTCCCCCCCCCCCCCCCTTTTCTGCCCACTCTGGACTCTGATCGCGGCTGCCCTGTTTGTTTGTTTTATATTTAGTTGTTTTTTTGTTTTTTGTTTTTAAATAAATTTAAGTATGTATTTATTTCCCAGCCCTCCGTCCCTCCTTCCGCCAGCCAATGACAGTGGTCGGCTGTCATAAGCATCAGTCTATGAGAGCTGAGCCGATCACTCCTGAGCCTCCCAGGGGGACAGCCGAGTGACACGGCTGTCCCCAGTACAGGCCTGCGGTAGATCATATGGCCATCTAATAGTCTCCTAGTGGCAATCACTGCTGGTCTCCTGCAGAACATGCCCCCAGGACTTAACGCTAATTAACATGCCATTTCTCTGTTTGCATAGCAGTTCTAGGTACTGCAGCAATGGAACCCCCAGAATATTTAACAAGAACTCGTTGAATATGTTCTAGTGGCTGTACTGAGCATGTTACTTTGTACAGCGCCACAAAATATGTTGATGCTTTATAAATCAATAATAATAATAAAATGTGCTTGGGCATTGGGCAATAGCATGAAGTGATCCACACAATGTCTACAAATGTATAATCAATCCTTTATTGGATCAATCAGTTAAAAACCAACTGCCATCATGTTTCCGACACGCAAAATCCCTGATCCCTCTTTAAGCATTCTCTGGAAGGGCTTGTTCACACCTAGGGCGTTTTTGCTATTTTTTAAGTGCGATTTTGAAAATTACCATAAAATCGCTTGTGCAATGAATCCTTATGGGACGGTTCATATCTGCGCGTTTCCTCAGCTTTTTGCTGACCAAAGCACTGCCTGTACCATTTTTGGGGCGATTTTGCTACGATGGAAGGTATTGGAAAATCGCAAAATGCTCACAAAATAGCTTTTGCGCTCACGCTTCTAAGAATAAATACATTGTATTTATTCCTTTCCGGGTCAAAGAGTTCACTTCCTGACTTTGTAGTCAGGAAGTGAAAAAATAAGGATTTCAAAAGCCAGCTCACATACATTGGCCGGGAATCAAACCCAGGTCTAATGCTTGGTAGGCAGCTCTCCTCACTGCTATTCCACCACTAACACTACATGCTGAGGCCAGCCTAGCATGTACCATTATGATATATCCAAGAGAAAAATGAGCTTTCCCTAAGCAAGCTAATTTTTCTCTTGGATATATCAAAATGGTACATGCTAGGCTGGCTTCAGCATGCAGCATTGTAGTGTGTTGTGTTGGTGGTATAATGGTTAGGATAGCAGACTACCTAGTGGTAGGCCTGGGTTCGATTCCTGGCCAATGTATGAGAGCTGGCTTTTGACATCCTACAAATCCCTAAGCAAGCTCATTTTTCTCTTGGATATATAATAATGGTACATGCTTGGCTGGCTTCAGCATGTAGTGTTGGTGGTGGTATAGTGGTGAGGAGAGCTGCCTACCAAGCACCAGACCTGGGTTCGATTCCTGGCCAATGTATGTGAGCTGGCTTTTGAAATCCAAGGAGGAGGAGGAGGAGGAGGAGATTTGGAAGCAATTTAAGCCAGAGAGAGGAAGGGAGCTGATGTGGGGTGCAATACAAGGAATAACAATCAGCCTGGAGCAAGCTAACAAGCCTACAAGAGCCTAAATAAGCTCTCCCTAGCAGAGTCTGTCAGCAGCTGTCCCTTAACTAATTACTGTAGGCAGGCGAGTGAGCAACACGGCTGGAGGGGGGGTGAGTGAGGCTCCAGGGTGAGTATAGTCTGATTGGTGACAATTAGTGTTGGGCGAACAGTGTTCGCCACTGTTCGGGTTCTGCAGAACATCACCCTGTTCGGGTGATGTTCGAGTTCGGCCGAACACCTGACGGTGCTCGGCCAAACCGTTCGGCCATATGGCCGAACTAAGAGCGCATGGCCGAACGTTCCCCGAACGTTCGGCTAGCGCTGTGATTGGCCGAACGGGTCACGTGGTTCGGACCCGAACGCGCTCTGATTGGCCGAACTGTCACGTGGTTCGGGTAAATAAATACCCGAACCACGTCATATCTCCGCCATTTGTCTGTGGGTTTAGCTTTGGGTAGGCAGGCAGGGTAGTTCGCGCTCCAGCCACGCTAGCCAGGGTCCCCCCCAGTCATTGTGTGTCGCTGCTGGGAATAGTAGTACACCGCTCGCTCAGCATTCTGTTTACTGCCACTCTGTGTACCTCGCTCAGCCACACTATATAGCATTCTGTTTACTGCCACTCTGTGTCTGCTGGGAATAGTAGTACACCGCTTGCACAGCCACACTATATAGCATTCTGTTTACTGCCACTCTGTGTACCTCGCTCAGCCACACTATATAGCATTCTGTTTACTGCCACTCTGTGTCTGCTGGGAATAGTGGTACACCGCTCGCTCAGCCACACTATATAGCATTCTGTTCACTGTTCTGTGTCTGCTTGGAATAGTGGTACACCGCTCGTTCAGCCACACTATATAGCATTCTGTGTACTGTTCTGTGTCTGCTGGGAACAGTAGTACACCGCTCGTTCAGCCACACTATATAGCATTCTGTGTACTGTTCTGTGTCTGCTGGGAACAGTAGTACACCGCTCGCTCAGCCACACTATATAGCATTCTGTTCACTGTTCTGTGTCTGCTGGGAATAGTGGTACACCGCTCGCTCAGCCACACTATATAGCATTCTGTTCACTGTTCTGTGTCTGCTGGGAATAGTGGTACACCGCTCGCTCAGCCACACTATATAGCATTCTGTTTACTGTTCTGTGTCTGCTGGGAATAGTGGTACACCGCTCGCTCATCCACACTATATAGCATTCTGTTCACTGTTCTGTGTCTGCTGGGAATAGTGGTACACCGCTCGCTCAGCCACACTATATAGCATTCTGTTCACTGTTCTGTGTCTGCTGGGAATAGTGGTACACCGCTCGCTCAGCCACACTATATAGCATTCTGTTTACTGCCACTCTGTGTACCTCGCTCAGCCACACTATATAGCATTGCGTACTCTGCCAGTCAGTGTGTATATTGCTGGGATCAGTAATACTCCACTCACCGTCAACCACTATATGAGCTCAACATGAGTTCCCCAGAGACCTCCGCTGTGAGCAGCACTCCCAACAACAGCAACAGCCAACGCCCCACGCAAGCTATAACATCCACCCCAGCAGCCAGTGGTCAGCAGCAGCCCTCCCCGGAGGAGAACGTTGTGTCCATCAGTCCGTCGCCAGAGCGATTAATGAGGGCTGCCATTGAGGAGATGATGGGGCCTGATGTGGAGGAGGAGGTCTGGCTCAGGCCAGCATCCCAAGTTAATGTTGAGGACGATGAGGGGTCTGTGTCTGGGGATGTTGGGGTGGCAGAGGTGGTGGGTGGGTCAGACTCAGGAGAAGAGTTGTATGATGAGGATGATGATCGGGACCATCTGTATGTGCCTCAGAGTCCGACCCCGGAAAACATGTTGTATCGTGTGTTTAGGTACTAAAATCTGCGTTCCCTCCCAGTAGTGTTGGGCGAACAGTGTTTGCCACTGTTCGGGTTCTGCAGAACATCACCCTGTTCGGGGTGACTATATAGCAGACTATATAGCATTGTGTTTAATGCCACTCTGTGTACACGGCTCAGCCACACTATATAGCATTGTGTTTACTTCCACTCTGTGTCTGCTGGGAACAGTAGTACACCGCTCACCCGCCACTGTATAGCATTGTGCTCTGTGTCACTGCTGACAATAGTGGTACACCGCTCACCCACCACTGTATAGCATTTCTGTACTGCCACTGTACTGCTGCCAGTCAGCGTGTACTTTAAGGATAAGTGAAATGAGGAAGAAATCCGGTGAAAGAGGGAGGGGCAAGGGAAGAGGTGTTTCCCCTGACGGTTCACGTACAGGCCACAGGGGAGCACCCAAGAAAACCCACTCAATACTGCCCATGTTGTCCAGGACAACAACCCTCACAGATCCAAAAGAACAGGACCAGATAATTACTTGGATGACCTCTCAAGCGTCCAGCAGTGGGTTAAGCAGCACCAGCACATCACGCACGAGGTCCGAGTCCTCAGCCAGTTAAAGTCTGGGCTTTCTTTGAAGACTGCACTGAGGATGTTACCATGGCGATTTGCAAGGTGTGCAAGACCCGCCTGAGCAGGGGGAAAAGTATTAACAACCTCTCCACCACCAGCATGAGCCGCCACATTCTATCCAAACATCCCACTCTGTGGGCAAACGCGGCAGGACAGGGTACCACCAGCAACACTGCCTCCCTTGGGTTCACCAGACTCACCACCAGACCCGCCTCAGCAGCAGCAGTAGCCCAGCCATTGCGTGGTTCACAACATTCACAAACATCAGACGATGCTGACACTGTCACTTTCCGGACTAGTGCTCTTGAGGTCTCCCAGTGTTCATCAAACACAACAACCAACAGCCCTTCGGTGTGCAGCGCTACGGTTGAGTTGTCTGTTTCTGAGATGTTTGAGCACAAGAGGAAATTGCCAGCAAATGACCCCCGGGCCGTGGCAGTAACAGCCAGCCAGCATAGCCAAGCTTCTGGCCTGCGAAATGCTGCCATATCGAGTGGTGGAGACAAACAGCTTCAAGGGCATGATGTCAGTGGCCATCCCACGTTACGTGGTTCCCAGCCGCTACCACTTTGCGCGCTCTGCAGTGCCTGAGTTGCATGAGCACGTGGTCAGCTAAATAACCCGAAGCTTGAAGAATGCCGTTGCCTGCAAGGTTCACCTCACCACTGACACCTGGACGAGTGCGTTCGGCCAGGGTCGATACATCTCCCTTACCGCGCACTGGGTGAACCTTGTGGAGCCTGGCAGCGATTCCTCACCTGCTACGGCGCGGGTGTTGCCCACGCCGCAAACAGCTGGATAACAACAGCAGCACCTACCTCTCTGACTCCTTCTCCTCCAACGCATCTCAAAGCTGTACCTCATCCGGAAATGCTAACCCAGCACCAGCAGCAGTAGGATCGTGGAAGCAGTGCAGCACAGCTGTTGGCATGCGTCAGCAAGCGTTGCTGAAGCTGATCTGCCTTGGGGATAAGCAGCACACAGGGGAGGAAATTTGGAGGGGAATAAAGGAACAGACGGATTTGTGGCTGGCACCGCTGGACCTGAAACCGGGCATGAAGCTAGACACCTGGCACGAACTGGCAATGTACGCAATAGAGGTGCTGGCTTGCCCGGCAGCCAGCGTTATGTCGGAACGCTGTTTCAGTGCTGCCGGAGGCATCATCACAGATCGGCGTATCCGCCTCTCCACAGAAAATGCAGACCGTCTGACTCAAATTAAAATGAATCAATCCTGGATTGGAAACGACTACGCAACACTCCTGGACCCCAACCAAGTAACATGACCGATGAACATCTGGGATGGTTTAGCGTTTCCGGTCCCTGTTTATTGAACCTCTCATCTGTATTACATTTATGACTGCATGGCGGCAAAAAGCATTGCTGCTATATCCGCACGCTTTTTGTCCTCATGCAAGGCCTGGGTTGTTGTGTCTCACAAAGCGTGGCCTTCTCCTCCTGCGCCTCCTCCTGTTCCATCACGTGTGCTGCTGCTGCTGCTGCTGCTGGGTTAGCGTTGCCGCGTGGTCCCTGTTTATTGAACCTCTTATCTTTATTACATTTATGACTACATGGCGGTACAAAGCATGCTATCCGCACGCTTTTTGTCCTCATGCAAGGCCTGGGTTGTTGTGTCTCACAAAGCGTGGCCTTCTCCTCCTGCGCCTCCTCCTGTTCCATCACGTGTGCTGCTGCTGGGTTAGCGTTGCCGCGTGGTCCCTGTTTATTGAACCACTTATCTTTATTACATTTATGACTGCATGGTGGTACAAAGCATGCTATCCGCACGCTTCTTGTCCTCATGCAAGGCCTGGGTTGTTGTGTCTCAAAGCGTGGCCTTCTCCTCCTGCGCCACCCTCCTCCTGTTCCATCACGTGTGCTGCTGCTGGGTTAGCATTACCGGTCCCTTTTCCTGGAACCTCTTATATGTATTACATTTATGACTGCATGCCGACAAAAAGCATGTTACCTGTGCAAAGAAAACAGACATTTCCCGCATTTAAAAGACAGTTTTCCCTTTGAAACTTTAAAATCGATTTTCTCAAAAACTATAAGCTCTTTTTGCTAAATTTTTTTTTTCCTCTTGTACCCACTCCCAAGGTGCACATACCCTGTAAATTTGGGGTATGTAGCATATAAGGAGGCTTTACAAAGCACAAAAGTTCGGGTCCCCATTGACTTCCATTATGTTCGGAGTTCGGGTCGAACACCCGAACATCGCGGCCATGTTCGGCCTGTTCGGCCCGAACCCGAACATCTAGATGTTCGCCCAACACTAGTGACAATGTGCCTGCTGACTGTGATGTAGAGGGTCAAAGTTGACCTTAATGGAGCATTATGGGGGGCGAACCGAACTTCCGGGAAAGTTCTTCTTTGCCGGCGAAGGCGAACCACCCAAAGTTCGCCTGGAACCGTTCGCCGGCGAACCATTCGGGCCATTTCTAATGTGAACAAAGCCGAAGTCTAGTGCTGTTACTTTCCACTCTGGTAATCTAATGTTAACACCCCTGGTGGTCTAGTGGTCATCCCTGGCAATTCCTCCCCGCCCCTTGCAGAGATAGGTAGCTAGAAGTGGCTCTGTAAGCATAACTCACCCTCCTGGCTTTTGCAATGATTAGGTCTCTCCTCATCTACCTTGTACTGCTGCCCTCTAGTGTCAGCACAGACTGGGTCCCTGATGATGACATCATCAAGTGGAGACCTGAGACATGCAGACAGGAGAGCCTGGTGGACGAGCAAGGAGAAGCGAGAGACGATCTCCGCCGGAACCTGAATAATCAAGATTATTAGTGGCTAGCTTACCTGAAACCCTGTGTGTGATGTCATCATTAAACTGTGTTTGTGGCAGTCAGGCCATTGGTTGCCAGTTGAATGTTTCACAACAAGAGCAAGGAGTGTTGTGTGGCACTTCCCACAAAAAATAGTCAGTGAGCCGAGAGTTAACACAGGCAATATAGAATACATTCCGCTCCCCTGCAAACCCACAGTCTGACGTGATGGTAGCCACAGAGTCATGTGCTCCGCTCAGACACATACAAAAAGTATAAAATGTAGATCAAAGAAAGAAAAAGCAGTAGGCGTGCACCTTCCGTCTCAAAATTTACTTGCAAAGTGGTTGTTCAAAAACATGTACAGACATCCAAAACATGACATATAGTGTTGCTCGGATAGTACTTTTTAAAATCCGAATTGATCTGGATCCAGATTTTCAGATATCCGGATCTGGTTCGGATATCCACATCCAACCTTTTAGATATACATATTTATTATTATTATTTATATAGCGTCGGCATCTTACACAGCGCTGTACAGAGAATATAGTCTTGTCACTAACTGTCCCTCAGAGGAGCTCACAATCTAATCCCTACCATAGTCCTATGTCATGTAGTGTATGTAGCACAGTCTAGGGACAATTTTAGGGGAGAGCCAATTAACTTATCTGTATGTTTTTGGGCTATGTGAGGAAACCAGAGTACCCGGAGGAAACCCACACAGACATGGGGAGAACATACAAACTCCTTGCAGATGTTGACCTGGCTGGGATTCGAACCAGGGACCCAGTGCTGCAAGGCGAGAGCAAGGCGAGAGCGCTAACCACTACGCCACCGTGCTGCACATGAATGCGGATATCCGAACGCATTATCCGCGGATATCCAACCTATTTGGATACCCAGATAGAAAAACTGGAAGTGCCTTTCAAAATGCTTTAAACCCATGTCTAACCTTTAAAAACACTTTCTAGCCTCTTACCCACGTCCTTCCTCCTTCGGAAGATCTTGTCTTCCAGGGATTTGTAGGATGTCAAAAGCACGCTCACATACCTTGACCAGGAATCAAACCCAGGTCCACCGCTTAGAAGGCAGCTCTCCTCTCCACTATACCACCAGTGGCTGTGATTCAAGCTCAGGTCAACTAACATTACAGGCAAAAGCCAGCCATTTCACTCATCTCTTAAACTACAAGAAGGGCCCAGTGTGAGAAAACGCGGAAAAGCCGCCGCGTGTACTCAGAACAAGGCGGCTGAGTCCGCGTCCAACGCGGCGGCTTGCACGCGTGGGCCTGCATACAGTAGTGTAGCCGAACGCGGAGGAACCGCCGCATGCCTTGATAACGGTGCGGCGGATTCCGCGTCCAGGGCGGTGGGTGCTTCACAACACATGTCTGGTGTGGCTGGGACTGATAGTCCACACAGGTTCAGAAAGACGCGCGCGTGCGCTGAGAGGCAGAACTTTTATGACAGCCAGAAGGGAGTCAGCTGACCAAGCCGGTCAGCTGATGATTTAGCCAGTTTTCAGACAGCACAGACAGCAGGAGGAAATACAACAGCAGGCAGCGTGAGGAGGATGAGTGTGTGGCAGTGGCAGCAGGCAGGCGGGCAGCGAGACATAGCTGGTTGCGCATGGGCAGCAGGACCTTTTAATGTGTTCCCTGGCAGTGGAGACACAGACAGCAGGAGGAAATACAACAGCAGGCAGCGTGAGGAGGATGAGTGTGTGGCAGACTTGCAGCAGGCAGCAGACGTGCAGGCAGTGAGACATAATAGGTCCTGGTTCCTAGCGGTGGTACCAGGGCCGTAAATGAACACCATGAGGTTCCAGACAGCGGTCGTGAAGCCCACATTGTGTCCAATACACAATTGGGACAGCACAGTTTTCAACCCGGACACCTCTAAAATAATTAAAAAAAAAAAATTCAAAATAATGCAGCTATTTGTAAGCGTAAATAGCTGGTGGCGCATGGGCAGCAGCACCTTGTAGTGTGTTCCCTGGCAGTGGAGACACAGACAGCAGGAGGAAATACAACAGCAGGCAGCGTGAGGAGGATGAGTGTGTGGCAGACTGGCAGCAGGCAGCAGGAGGGCAGGCAGCGAGACATAATAGGCCCTGGGTCCTAGCGGTGGTACTAGGGCCGTAAATAAACACCATGAGGTTCCAGACAGCGGTCATGAAGCCCACATTGTGTCCAATACACAATTGGGACAGCACAGTTTTCAACCTGGACACCTCTAAAATAATAACACAAAATTATTACATTTTTTTTTCAGAAATGCAGCGATTTTTGAGCGTAAATAGCTGGTGGCGCATGGGCAGCTGCACCTTGTAATGTGTTCCCTGGCAGTGGAGACACAGACAGCAGGAAGAAATACAACAACAGCAGCAGGTGTAATGTGTGTGTGGCTGTGTGCCACTTCATGTTCCCCTCTCGCCGACAACAGGGGCAAGGAATTTGCCTTCCACCCAAGCCTGGTTCATTTTGAGAAACGTCAGTCTGTCCACAGACTTGTGAGACAGACGAGATCGCTTCTCAGTGACGACTCCACCGCCTGCACTGAAGCAACGCTCTGACAGTATGCTGGAAGGGGGGCAGGAGAGCACTTCCAGGGCGTACTGCGCAAGCTCGCTCCAGATCGGCAGGTGCTTCACCCAATACTCCATGGGATGAACAGGGGCAACGCTGTCAAGCCCGCTGAAGGACCCCATGTAGTCAGCCACCATGCGGGTCAAGCGCTGTCTGTGACTGGAGAAGGATGCTGCTGCAGGCACCTCCTCTCTAGTCCCTGGCAGCTCTACACTCATGTAGAGCTCGTTGGTCAGAGACAGCAGGTCTGTGGTGCGCGTGCACTTGCTGCTGGTGGATACAGGCACCTGCTGCTGCCTCTGTGCTGGCTGGACAGTGGGGGTGGATGGCTGAGGGAAGGCTTCCTCCAAGCGCTCAACAAAGGACAGCTGCAAATCCCTCATTTGTTGCGCACGGTCTCCTCCTGCAGGCAGGAACTGGCTGAGCTTCCCCTTCAGACATGGGTCCAGCGTCATGCAGATCCAGATGTCCTCCCTCTGCTTCATCTGGATGACCCTTGGGTCCTTGCGCAGGCACCTCAGCATGTGCGCTGCCATTGGGAAGAGTCTGGCCACGTCTGCTGGCACATCATCGGCAGCCCCAGAGCCGACAGTGCTGTCCTCCTCCTCCTCTGCCTCCTCCACCGAATCCTCTCTCCACCCCCGCACCACTCCAGCTGCGCTCTGCTGCTCCCCCTCATCAGCAGCAAGGTCAGGGACCTCCACCAACTCCAAGCCCTCCTCCTCCTCAGAGGTGGCCTGTGAAGCTGCCTGCAGCTCCTGCTGGTCCAAGGCTGCCACTCCCTCTTCCAGCAGTGCATACAGGGCCCTGTCCAGCACACACACCATGGGGACCCACTCGCACACTATTGCATGGTCCCTGCTTACCATGTTGGTGGCCTGCAGGAAGGTTGCCAGCACTGAGCACACCTGCTGCATGTGCCCCCAGTCCTCCGTGGAGATGATGGATGGGAGGTTGGTGGCGGCACGCCCAGTTGCAGTGATGGCAGCAACTGTTGCTCGTGCAACGTACTGGCTGACAGCCTGCCTCTGTTCAACCAGACGCTCCAACATCGCCAGGGTGGAGTTGGAACATCAATCATGAGCCAGTGCTGTGGCAGGTGCAGCTCCTTCTGCACCTCTTCCAGGCTCGCTACGGCTGCAGCCGAGTGCCGGAAATGACGCACAACCTTCCTTGCCACCTCAAGGAGTCGGTCCATCCCCTGGTAGGTCCGCAGGAACTTTTGGACTCCTAGGTTCAGGACATGCGCCAGGCAGGGGATGTGGGTCAGGTTTCCCCTGCTTATTGCAGCAACCAGGTTTGCCCCATTGTCGGACACCACCTCTCCGACTATGAGGCCTCTGGGGGTCAGCCAATTCCTCTCCTGCTCTCAGAGTTTGGCCAGGACATGGTTCACCGTCAGTTTGGTCTTCCCCAGGCTGACTAATTCCAGCAGTGCTTGGCAGTGGCGGGGCTTCATGCTGCTGCTGAGGCGGAGGGTTTGGGCTGGTGTGCCGGAGGATGGAAGCGGATCAGAGGAACCTGCTGCTATTCCGCTGACCCTGCATGGTGGCACCACCCACTGCGTTGTTGCTGCTGCTGCTGCTCTGACAGTGCCCGATGCTGCTCCCCCCTCCTCACCCCCTTCCACCAAGCTGACCCAATGCGCAGTGAAGGACAGATAGCGGCCTGTCCCAAACCGGCTGCTTCACGAGTCCATGGTGACGTGGACCCGTTGACCCACCGCGTGATCCAGCTCTCTCCCGTCATTGGCCATCACAGAGCGGTGAAGTGCAGGGATGGCTGTGCGTGCAAAAAAATGACGGCTGGGGATTGGCCAATCGGGGGCTGCACACATCAGCATGTCGCTCCCCTTCTGCACAAGGGAATAAGGCAGGAGTTGGGAGCACATGGCCCGTGCCAGCAAGCCGTTCAGCTGACGCACGCAACGGCTGCTGGGAGGCAGAACCCTGACCACCCCCTGGAAGGTGTCGCTGAGCAGGGTCTGGCGACGCCTTTTGCTGACACAGGAATCACTGGTGGGAGCAGAGGAGGCCACTGAGGACTGGCTGCCAGAACAGGCCTTAGTGTCGGCGGCAGGAGTTGCAGAGGGAGGAGGAGCAGTGCGTTTCTGACGCACTCCTGCTGGTGCTGCTGGAGGAGGTGGAGGAGGGTGGGTGGCTGCTGCCGACGGCTTCGCAGTGGTGGCGGGTCTGACACTGCCACTGCCAGCTTCCTTCAACTTCATGAACTCCTCATGCTCATGAAAGTGTTTCCCTGCCAGATGGGTCACCAGAGAGGTGGTGCCGTACGCAGAGGGGTCCTTCCCTCTGCTGAGCTGCTGGCGGCACTGGTTGCAGGTGGCATACTTGCACTCCACATATGGCAGGGTGAAAAAATTCCAAATTGGGGAGGTGAAGTTGCCCCTTCGGGTCGAAGGTGCTGCTGCCGCTGGTCTCCCTGTGGTGGTTGGGGGGGGGGGGGGTTTCTTGGTGCGGCTGGTGGCACTGGCAGAACTCTCCAGATCAGCACACTGTGTGGCCTGCATACCATGCCCACTTCTGATCCTGCCTATGTCTGCGATGCTGATCCTTCTAGCAAGGCCCGCAGCCGCATCCTCCTCCTCCTCAGAGCTGATGACATCCCCAGGATCTGCCACCCAGTCTCTGTCCTTCACCCTGTCATCATCATCCTCCCCCTCCGCAAACATGTCCTGCTGGGATGACCCCACAAACTCCCCTTCTGCATGCATGGGCTGAGGGACAGTCACCACTGTCTGACTGTCCAAAGCATCATCCCCCAAAGTGCCCATCAGCATTTCTTCCTCCTCAAATTCTGCCGCAACAGCACTCAATACCCTCGCTGTGTTTGGGGTAAAGAAGATGCTGAGTGACAGGGTGTTGGTGTTGCCCGCTGGGGCTGGAGAACTGAACTCCTCCTCCCGAGGCAGTGCTGGGCGGCTGCTGCTGCTCTTGTGAACAGGAGTGGTGGCGGGGGTGGAGGACTCGGTTCCAGAGCTAATGGTGGCCTGCTCATCCACCATCAGTGGTGCTCAGCAGAGCTCGAATATTCGAGTAGTTCGAATATTCGAGCTCTTTTTCAGCTATTCGAGCTCGGTATTCGAGCTCCGAATAGCTGGAGCTATTCGAATGGGCTATCCGAGTACACTCGAATAGCCCATTCACTATTCGAGCTATTCGAGCCACCCGGCGCTATTCGAGCTCGGTACCGAGCTCGAATAGCGTCATAGCCCAGATTGATGTCCTTAGAGCCAATCAGAGGGCTCCCAGGCCCTCTGACGGCAGCCAATCACAGAGGGGGACCCTGGCCAGCCCCTACCCTATAAATAGCGGCCGCCATGTTCGGTTTTTCCATGCTTGCCTGAGACTTGTACAGAGAGAGAGTTGCTCCTTTGTGCTTTGGCTTAGCAAGTGCTCTATTGTGGTCATTTACCTAGCGTTTTTGCTCACCTACACCTGCCATATACACCTATATTGTTGTTAGTTAGATAGACATTGTATTTTAGTTAGTAGCTTGTGTGTTACATTAGAGAACTGCAGGCAGCTGCTGCAAGCTTACAGGTTTAGGCCTCAGGGGGGCCTTGCCTCTGTGGGCAGCTGTCCTCTGTTTATTTCTCTCATATTCTATACCAGTATTTCTGCTGTCCTTTACTAATAGTATTGTAGTTATACTGTACTAGGAGTAGGACACTCACTGACTGTCACTGTTTATAGGCTACTAGCTAGCTCCTGCGTGTGTGCACTCACTCACTGTCTGTGTGTACACACACTCTATTTCCTTCTCATTACTGTTTGATTATTGTTAGTTGTACTTACTTACTACTTACTCTTACTGTACCCGTAGGGACACTCACTGTCACTGTTCATATAGGCTACTACTACCTCCTGCGTGTGCGCACTCACTGTCTGAGTGTACACACACAACACACACTCTATTTCCTTCTGATCGCTGATTGATTATTGTAATTAGTTAGTTCTACTTACTGTTACTACTTGTACTTACTCACTCTTACTGTACTAGGAGTCTAGGACACTGAGTCACTGTGTTCATAGGCTACTAGCTCCTGCCTGCGTGCACTCACTGTCTGAGTGTACACACACCCACACTCCATTTCCTTCTGATCGCTGATTGATTATTGTAATTAGTTAGTTCTACTTACTGGTGTTACTACTTACTCTTACTGTACTAGGAGTCTAGGACACTCAGTCACTGTGTTCATAGGCTACTAGCTCCTGCCTGCGTGCACTCACTGTCTGAGTGTTCACACACCCACACTCCATTTCCTTCTGATCGCTGATTGATTATTGTAATTAGTTAGTTCTTCTTACTGTTACTACTTACTCTTACTGTACTAGGAGTCTAGGACACTCAGTCACTGTGTTCATAGGCTACTAGCTCCTGCGTGCGTGCACTCACTGTCTGAGTGTACACACACCCACACTCCATTTCCTTCTGATCGCTGATTGATTATTGTAATTAGTTAGTTCTACTTACTGTTATTACTTACTCTTACTGTACTAGGAGTCTAGGACACTCAGTCACTGTGTTCATAGGCTACTAGCTGCTGCGTGCGTGCACTCACTGTCTGAGTGTACACACACCCACACTCCATTTCCTTCTGATCGCTAATTGATTATTGTAATTAGTTAGTTCTTCTTACTGTTACTACTTACTCTTACTGTACTAGGAGTCTAGGACACTCAGTCACTGTGTTCATAGGCTACTAGCTCCTGCGTGCGTGCACTCACTGTCTGAGTGTACACACACCCACACTCCATTTCCTTCTGATCGCTGATTGATTATTGTAATTATTTAGTTCTACTTACTGTTATTACTTACTCTTACTGTACTAGGAGTCTAGGACACTCAGTCACTGTGTTCATAGGCTACTAGCTCCTGCGTGCGTGCACTCACTGTCTGAGTGTACACACACCCACACTCCATTTCCTTCTGATCGCTGATTGATTATTGTAATTAGTTAGTTCTACTTACTGTTATTACTTACTCTTACTGTACTAGGAGTCTAGGACACTCAGTCACTGTGTTCATAGGCTACTAGCTCCTGCGTGCGTGCACTCAGTGTCTGAGTGTACACACACCCACACTCCATTTCCTTCTGATCGCTGATTGATTATTGTAATTAGTTAGTTCTTCTTACTGCTACTACTTACTCTTACTGTACTAGGAGTCTAGGACACTCAGTCACTGTGTTCATAGGCTACTAGCTCCTGCCTGCGTGCACTCACTGTCTGAGTGTACACACACTAAATTTACTTGTGATTACTACTGATTATTGTAACTGCTAGTTGTACTTCCTGACTGTTACTACTTACTTACTGTACTAGGGGACACTCACTCAGTCACCTCACCAACCAACCCACTCCATTAAAGTACCCCACTTTTCACCCGCCCTTTTAAAAAACTTTTGTCTATACGCCCAAAACATTGAAGATGTCTGGAAGTGGCAGCCAGCGCGGTTTGGGCAAGGGGAAGGGCAGCAAGGGAATCAGGAGGAGAGGGAGCAGCATTGTGGCAAGCCGCGGCCGCGGGCGCGCCACCATGCACAGTTCCGCAGCAGCAGCAGCAGCGTCAGTGGCTAACATTCCTCCCATAGCCACTGGCCGTGGACGCCTTGGGCGCCGCCCAGCAGGAGCATCTGCAACTCACGCTGCAGAGACACAGCAGCAGCAGCGTGTAGCACCTGCTCCGATTTTCCTCCAGCCGGGTCGGAAACGTCCCATTGAGGAAAAGGATGCAGACACTGTGGTGCAACTCATGACGGAGGATGAGCAGCCCGCCATCAGCTCTGCATCCGAGGCCTCCACCCTCACCGCCACCACCACCACCACCCCTGTTCACAGCAGCCGCCCAGCAGGGTCTGGGGAGGAGGCCAGTTCACCGTCAGTCGCCGACCTCTCATTCAGCACTCTTTTGACCCCAGGCATGATGAGTCAATTGTCTGCTGTTGTTGGCGATTTTGAGGAGGAGATGCTGATGGGCACTTTGGGGGATGAGGGATTGGACAGCAAGACTGTGGCGACAGTCAAGCAGCCCATCCATGCATCAGGAGAGGAGTTTGGGGGGTCATCATCCCAGCAGGACATGTTTGAGGAGGGGGAGGATGATGTTGATGACCCGGTGACAGACAGAGACTGGGTGCCACCACCTCCAGGGGATGTCGTCCTCAGCAGCTCGGAGGAGGAGGAGGATGCGCTTGTGGGCCTTGCAAGGAGGCGCATCATTGCAAGCATTGGCAGCGACCCACAGCCTGCTGGTGTCTCAGGCTCAGCAGCAGCAGCAGCAGCATCAGCCAGTACCACCACCAGCCGCCCCCAAGCCCCCCCCCCCAACCACCACAGGGAGACAGGCAGCAGCGCTTCCATGCCGTAGGGGGATGTTTCTGTCACCAATCTGGCGCTTTTTCACCATGCCCACTGTGTACAGCAAGTACGCCACTTGCAACCACTGTCAGCGGAAGTTGAGCAGAGGTGCAGACCCCTTAAAGTTCAGCACCAGCTCGCTGATCAACCACCTTGCGGCTAAACATTTCCACCAGCATGAGGAGTTCCAGAGGCTGAAGGCATCTGGTGCTGGCAGTGGCACCACACCCATCACTGCACAGCCTTCAGCAGCAGCAACAGCAGCCACCCGCCCTCCTGCTCCTCCAGCAGCACCAGCAGGAGTGCGGAAACGCACTGCTCCTCCCCCCTCTGCAACTCCTGCCGCCGACACTGAGGCCTGTTCTGGCAGCCAGTCCTCAGTGGCCTCCTCCGCTGTGTCTGGTGATTCCCGTGTCAGCAAAAGGCCACGCCAGAGCCTTTTGAGCGAGTCCTTCCAGGGGGTGGTTAGGGCTCTGCCTCCCAGCAGCCGTCGCGTGCGGCAGCTGAACGGCTTGCTGGCACGGGCCATGTGCTCCCAACTCCTGCCGTACACGCTCGTGCAGGAGGGCAGCGACATGCGGGCGCTGCTTGCTTGTGCAGCCCCAGACTGGCAGCTCCCCAGCAGACACTTTTTCTCCCGCAAGGCCATTCCAGCACTGCACCGCTTTGTGATGGCCAATGTGGAGCGAGGGCTGGAGCACGCGGTTGGTGAAAGGGTCCACGTCACCATGGACTCCTGGAGCAGCCGCTTCGGGACAGGCCGCTACCTGTCCTTCACTGTCCACTGGGTCAGCTTGGTGGAAGGGGGTGAGGATGGGAGAGCAGCAGCGGGCACAGCAGCAGCAGCAGCAGCAACACAGTGGGTGGTGCCACCCCGCAGGGTCAGGGGAACTGCAGCGGGTTCCTCCGATCCTCTGCCATCCTCCGCCACACCTGGCCAAACCCCCCGCCTCAGCAGCAGCGTGAAGGCCCGCCACTGCCAAGCGCTGCTGCACTTGGTCAGCCTTGGCAAGACCAAGCTGACGGCAGCCCACGTGTTGGCCAAACTCCAGGAGCAGGAGAGGATTTGGCTGACCCCCAGAGGCCTCAGAGTCGGAGAGGTGGTGTCCGACAATGGGGCCAATCTGGTTGCTGCCATAGACAGGGGAAACCTGACCCACATCCCCTGTCTTGCCCACGTGCTGAACCTGGTGGTGCAGAAGTTCCTGCGCACCTACCAGGGGATGGGCGAACTGCTGGAAACGGCAAGGAATGTTGTGCGTCACTTCCGGCGCTCGGCTGCAGCCTGTGCGAGCCTGGAAGACGTGCAAAAGGAGCTGGATCTGCCACGCCATCGGCTGATCCTTGACGTTCCGACTCGCTGGAACTCCACCCTGGCGATGTTGGAGCGTCTGGTTGAACAGAGGCACGCTGTCAACCAGTACCTTGCCCTGGCCACTGTTTCCGCAGCTCGGAGAAGGGACAAGACCAGCAACATCCCGTCCATCGTCCCCGATGATGACTGGAGGCACATGCAGCAGGTGTGCTTTGTGCTGGCTCCCTTCCTGCAGGCCACAAACATGGTGAGCAGGGACCATGCTATGGTCTGCGAGTGGGTGCCCCTGGTTTCTCTGCTGAACAGGGCCCTCGATGGTTTGCTGGAACAGGGAGCGGCAGCCTTGGACCAGCAGGAGCGGCAACCAGCTGCGCAGTCCACCTCTGAGGGGGAGGAGGAGGAGGACTTGGTGGAGGTCCCTGACCTGGCTGCTGATGAGGGGGATCAGCACAGCGCAGCTGAGTTGGTGCGGGGGTGGAGAGAGGATGAGGCGGCAGAGGAGGAGGATGAGGACAGCACTGACGTCGATGTGCCAGCAGACGTGGCCCGCCTCTTCCCAATGGCAGCGCACATGCTGGCGTGCCTGCGCAGGGACCCCAGGGTGATCCAGATGAAGCAGAGGGAGGACATCTGGATCAGCATGATGTTGGACCCACGCCTCAAGGGGAAGTTGAGCCAGTTCCTGCCGCCTGCAGGAGGAGACCCAGCGCAACAAATAAGGAGCTTGCAGCAGGCCCTTGTTGAGCGCTTGGAGGAAGCCTTCCCCCAGCCTTCCACCCCCACTGTCCAGCAGCCAGCACAGAGGCAGCAGCAGGTGCCTGCATCCAGCAGCAGCAAGCGCCCCACAGACCTGCTGTCTCTCAGCCACGAGCTCTACAGGACTGTAGAGGCTCCGGCAGCAGTGACTAGAGAGGAGATGCATGCAGCAGCATCCTCCTCCGGTCACAGCCAGCGCCTGACCCGCATGGTGGCTGACTACATGGGGTCGTACAGCGGGCTTGACAGCGATGCCCCTGTTGATCCCATGGAGTATTGGGTCAAGCGCATGGAGATCTGGAGCGAGCTAGCGCAGTACGCCCTGGAAGTGCTGTCCTGCCCCCCTTCCAGCATGCTGTCCGAGCGCTGCTTCAGTGCAGCTGGTGGCGTGGTCACCGAGAAACGCTCACGTCTGTCTCACAAGTCTGTGGACAGACTGACGTTTCTCAAGATGAACCAGGCGTGGGTGGAAGGCGAGTTCCTGGCCCCTGTTGTCGGCGAGAGGGGGACATGAACTGGCTGCCGGAACCATCGTTAATGTGCCTTACCACCCTTTACCACCTCCTGGCTCCTGCTCACTAAGCCAGCCTGGTTCACTTTGACTATTACGTCGCCTGCAGCCACACATTTTACACCTACAGTGGGCTGCTGTGTACTGCCCTTCTGCTGTCTGTCTGTGTTTCCCACTGCCAGGGTACACAGAATGACCTTCTTCTGCTGCCACTCTGCCACCAGCTATTACGTCAAACAATAGCTATATTGGTTGCAAAACCGAAACCAAACAAACCATTAAAAAAAAAAAAGGTTTAATTTTTCTGAGGTGCCCGGGTTGAAAACTGTGTTGTTCCAGTTGTGTATTGGACACAATGTGGGCTGCACGACCGCTGTCTGGGACCTCCTGTTGTGTTTATTTACGGCCCTGGTATCACCGCTAGGTACCAGGGCTATTATGTCACGCTGCCTACCTGCTGCCACACTCACACTGCTCCTCCATACCTCCTCCTGCTGCTGCTGCTGCTGTCTGTCTGTGTTTCCCACTGCCAGGGTACACAGATGATTTACCTTCTGCTGCCACTCTGCCACCAGCTATTACGTCAAACAATAGCTGCTCGCCTACTCCTCCATTCCTCCTCCTGCTGCTGCTGTCTGTCTGTGTTTCCCACTGCCAGGGTACACAGAATTACCTTCTTCTGCTGCCACTCTGCCACCAGCTATTACGTCCAAAAATAGCTAAATTGGTTGTAAAACCAAAAACCAAAAAACCATTAAAAAAAAAAAAAGGTTTAATTTTTCTGAGGTGCCCGGGTTGAAAACTGTGTTGTCCCAGTTGTGTATTGGACACAATGTGGGCTGCACGACCGCTGTCTGGGACCTCCTGTTGTGTTTATTTACGGCCCTGGTATCACCGCTAGGTACCAGGGCTATTATGTCACGCTGCCTACCTGCTGCCACACTCACACTACTCCTCCATTCCTCCTGCTGCTGCTGTCTGTCTGTGTTTCCCACTGCCAGGGTACACAGAATTACCTTCTGCTGCCACACTGCCACCAGCTATTACGTCAAACAATAGCTGCTCACATAATTACTCTCCTCCATTCCTCCTCCTGCTGCTGCTGCTGTCTGTCTGTGTTTCCCACCGCCAGGGTACACAGATTTACCTTCTGCTGCCACTCTGCCACCAGCTATTACGTCAAAAAATAGCTATATATCTGTGTAATTGGTTGTAAAACCAAAACTACAAAACCATTACAAAAAAAGGTTTAATTTTTCTGAGGTGCCCGGGTTGAAAACTGTGTTGTCCCAGTTGTGTATTGGACACAATGTGGGCTGCACGACCGCTGTCTGGGACCTCCTGTTGTGTTTATTTACAGCCATGGTATCACCGCTAGGTACCAGGGCTATTATGTCACGCTGCCTGCCTCATTGACTGCATGCTGCCACACACTCATCCTCCTCCTCCTGCTGCTAAATTTACCTCCTGCTGTCTGTGTGTTTCCACTGCCAGGGAGCACATACAATGGCGCTTCCAACATGCGTGCGCCACCAGCTATTTGTTGTTACGCTCAAAAATAGCTGCATTTCTTTAAAAAAAAAAAAAATGAAAAGAGAAATAAGTGACGAAGAAGACGATATAGAAGAAGATGAAGATGAAGAAGATGAAGAAGAAGAAGAAGAAGATGAAGAAGATGAATAAGAAGAAGAAGAAGAAGATGAAGAAGATGAAGAAGAAGATGAAGAAGATGAAGATGAAGAAGATGAAGAAGAAGATGAAGAAGATGAAGAAGAAGATGAAGAAGAAGAAGAAGAAGAAGAAGAAGAAGATGAAGAAGATGAAGATGAAGAAGATGAAGAAGAAGATGAAGAAGATGAAGATGAAGAAGATGAAGAAGATGAAGAAGAAGATGAAGAAGATGAAGATGAAGAAGATGAAGAAGATGAAGATGAAGAAGATGAAGATGAAGAAGATGAAGAAGAAGAAGAAGAAGATGAAGAAGAAGAAGAAGATATAGAAGAAGAAGAAGAAGATATAGAAGATAAAGAAGAAGAAGAAGAAGAAGTATATACAGTACTGAACAAAATTCTGGACACAACTTCTCTTTTCACCTTTTTTTTTTTTTAAAGGAACATCCCCACATAATCACTTGCTGTTGTCACTTGGAAAAAAATATGTTTCTTGCATCATTAACCCTCAAAACAAGTGTTGGGAAGCTATTTAAGGCCAATTCGAATAGTCAGCTCGAATAATGAGCTCGAATACCGACTCGAATAGTGAGCTCGAAGTCCGAGGTCGAATCGAATAGTAAAATGTATTCGACTCGAATATTCGACTGACCTCGAATAATTTACTATTCGAATTCGACCAAACTCGAATTTTAAAAAGGGGTATTTGAGCACCACTATCCACCATCAGTTCCACCACAGAGTCTGCATCCTTCTCCTCAATAGGACGGCTACGACCTGGCGGTGGGAGGAACGTCTGCGCCACACGCTGCTGCTGCTGCTGCTGTGTCTCTGCAGCGTGACTCCCAGCTGTTGGGCGGCCAAGGCGTCCACGGCCAGTGGCTAATGGCGGAATAGCCACTGGTGCAAACGCAGAACTGCGCATGGTGGTGGTGGCGCGGCTGC
This sequence comes from Hyperolius riggenbachi, assembly GCF_040937935.1. Taxonomy (NCBI): domain Eukaryota; kingdom Metazoa; phylum Chordata; class Amphibia; order Anura; family Hyperoliidae; genus Hyperolius; species Hyperolius riggenbachi. The sequence goes on along the minus strand of NC_090652.1, from coordinate 48,903,953 downwards.
CGCGACCTCCTCTCTTGCCGATGCCCTTGCTGCCCCTGCCCAAACCGCGGCTGCCAGTGCCAGACATCGTATATTTTTAATATTATACAAATGAAAAAAAAAGTTATGTATGTAAAGGCGGGTGGGACAAGTGGGGTACTTTAATGAGGTGGGACTGGTGGTGGTGGTGGGTGTTTGAGGTGACGGACAGGTGTACTCTACAGCAGAGATCGGTGTAGCGCTAACGAGAGAGTGCGCAGTGCGCACACAAAGACCCTAGCTGACGCTGACTGTACTAGAGTACAGTACAATTCAGCGAATACACAATACAAGTAATATAAACAATAGGACGGGTGTAGCACTAACGAGATGGTGCGGACAGCGCAGACGTGCACTGCGCACACAAAGACCCTAGGTAACGCGGTGACGGACGGTCCCTATACACAGACTAGAGTACACTACAGTACTAACTAAACAATAGAAGAATCTAGCTAAACAATAGAACAGGTGTGACTAGATTACAGAGAGCAGATACTGGACAGGTATAGCAGTAAATGTGGGCCTTGCTAACTACAAAATAGTACAATAATATATCTAACACAGAAGTAGTATAGTAGGACAGGTGAGAGCACAGGTAACTAGAGACTAGAGCACAGAGCAGGGCAGGCTGCCTTGCCTAGGCACAGGGCCTAGCTGCTGCAGCAGCAGCAGCACCAGTGACAGTCTCCCTCCCTAGTCCCTAATCACGCAAACTAAACTGCCTAAAATACAATCTATCTACAATACAAAGCAATACAGGTAAATATCAAGTGTTGGAGTGTAAAAACGCTTGGTGTTTTGAGCAATAAATGCACTTGCACAGACAAAAAGCACTGGAGCAGTCTCTCTAAGTACAATCAGTCAGTAAGTCGCAAGCAGGACGAGTGAGGCAACATGGTGCCCGCTATTTATAGAGGGGGGTTTTGCCAGGCTCCCCCTCTGTGATTGGCTGCAGTCAGAGGGCTGGGAGCCCTCTGATTCGCGACTCGAGGTGACGTCACCCGCTGATGACGCTATCCGAGCTCCGTATTCGAGCTCGGATAGCTCGGATATCTCCGGATAGCTGTTTGCTATCCGAATGCGCTCGGATAGCACAGCTCGGATAGCTAATACTATGCGAGCTCGGTATTCGAGCTCGAATAGTGAAAAAAGAGCTAGGATATCCGAGTCTCTCGGATATCCTAGCTCGGATGAGCAACACTGGATGCCAGGCATCGCTTACGTGTCACTAGCAGGCAGAGTGTGCGGTATGGAGGTGGATGTCAGGCACTAGGTGAAGGGCCGATGGCTATGGTTCATCTATGTGACGCTTGTTCACGCTGCGCACCACTAAAGTGAGGAGACGAGACATCCGGTCTAAAAGCGGAGTAATACTCCACCCCTTCCGGTGATATCGTCTCCAATGGGGCAAAGGCTGGTTGCTCTGGAAATGGGAGATGCCCACATGCGCTTCAAAAAACGGAAGTAAATCATCCATACTCCGAGGTCTAATGCGAATCAATTTCCGCATATAACGCCGATCTAGATAGTCCGCTTGCACTGGGCCAATACATTTTATGGCACAGTCCAGTAAATTACGCAAACGGTATATCCGCATATAACGCCAATCTAGATAGTCCGCTTGCACTGGGCCAATACATTTTGTGGCACAATCTAGTAAATTACGCAAACGGTATATTCATGAGTGACACAACCTATATCGAAGCACACTCAGGCTCTCACTGCAAACCAGAGCAGAAAGCAGAGTGAATTAAAGTGACAGTGTACATAAAAATTTATTAAAAATGCTAAGAAAGCAAACGGTATATAAGCCACTTGATTTATGTAATACTTGGCATCTTGCTAGAGAGGCCCCCCCCCCCCCCCTAATTGCGTTTAGGAGGGTTCCCACTCTGGCCAATCTATTGACCAGCAGTGAGTTTTCTACTCCTAAACCTAAGAATTGGTTAGATGTAGCATTTCCATCAGGAAGTTTCAAATGTGGACATTGCAATCTCTGTGGAAATATTTCCTCCACGAAATGTATAAGATTAGGTAGAGAAATAATGCAGGTGAAAGATTTGTTTACATGCCAGACTGACTTCGTGGTATACGTAATGCTTTGTCCATGTGATTATTTTTACATCGGACAAACAACTAGACCTATGAAAGTTAGAGTGGGAGAGCATATACATTCAATTAAATCAGGCAAAGGATGCCCCTGTTTCATATCGCATATGAGGGAAATACATAGCGGGAATGGTGGATATTTTGTTTCAGTTGCTGTGGCTATGTAATTACTGATCCCTAGACTGTCCCAAGTCCCAGTGGAACGGCAATAACTTACATAAGGGCAGTATCCACAGATAGGCGACTCAATGGACGACACAGATGAAGATCTTGAAGAGGTTTAATCTTGCAGTGTAGATCTTACAGTGACAAATTCCATAGGTCAAAACGAAGTAGCTTTACCAGGTACAGAGAGAAATATGCAGCACATGCTCACAGATACTTGTCTGCAGAGATACTGACTATAGGAGGAGTGGCTACATGGGTGGAACAAAACTACAGGGAAGGGAGAGGAACAAACTAGCTACAGGCAAACTTGGCTGATGAACATCATAACACAAGTCCATATATGATGTGGGACACAACACTCCCCGCCTGAAATCATTAGATTTCACTAATATTATAGCAACATTGGTCTAATGTTAAGTTCATAGTTCAACAAACTTGTCCTTAGAAACCTGTAAAATAAAGCAAACAACAATAAACATTGCAAACTTTTGCTTGAAGTAGTCTCAGTAGGTTTTCTTGACAAAGTTCTTGTGACAAAACCCATCTTAAAGTCAGAGAGACGACAATATGTCAAACCTCAGCTGACTCACAATTGTAATCCAAGGGATAAAAAGTTTCCAGGAGTCTCTGGTCTTGCCTTGACCTGAAGAGTGTTCTTCACGAGGTAGTAGCAGCACCACCTCGGCAACAGGTCTGAAGAAAATTTTAATTGTACCTCCTTCGGTAATCTTAACTTCGACCTTTCTCACCTTCTCATCTTCACTGGGAGTGGCCTTGACAATAAGTCCAGTTGGCAAGTCATTGCGAGAAACTTCTTTATTTTTCAGTAGCACATGGTCTCCTTCTTGA